>NC_036238.1:29923753-30034688 GCF_002742605.1 Olea europaea var. sylvestris
CTTAGCTCATCTTTTTTTTTTTTTTTTTTTGTGGGAATAGGTCCAAGAAAGGGTTGATTTCACAGCACTCAGCTATATGACTTCATTCCTGGCCGAAGATGATCCTATATGTTGTGCGTGCATACACTATTTTCTGATACTATTATTGAATTCTAATTTTCTGGTTAGGGGTCCCCACCGAATTGCTAAATATATGTGTGGACGTTGAACAACTCCGTCGAAAAGTCTTAAGTTGTTATGTAGAATGAACCTTCATTTGAATTTAGGGTTTATAAATAAGTGATGTTGAAATTTGAACTCAGTCCCTTTGACTATTCTAAAGAATAGAACTGTAATAAAAAAAATTTACTCTAGTTAATTTAGTTTAGATCTTGTTCTTCAAATGTCTAGAGAACATTGGTTTGGATTACAAATATAGGGAAAAATCTCCATTTCATGTTGGATTGCTAAAAACATATATTTTACATTGGCTTGCACGAGCTAGTGTCAGATTCCATATTAGGCAGGTTCCTTTTTTTCTTTTTCTTTTTTTTGGGAAGCTATTCCACAAAGTGTAAGTTCAAAAGCAACCTAATCTGCCAAATTTTTATTCTTTCCTTGCTTTGTTACTGATCAAGAAACTATAGAGGAACCGCTCCCAGTGCATATCCTAGTGGTGCAAAGGATAAGGACGAAGTATACTCAGCCTTGCCGACAGTCGCAGTGTGAAGGTTCGATTCTTGAAATATGGATTGAGACTATTTGTGGGCACCAATGTACAGGCAGCTCTTGTTTTCTACTCTGTTAGGACACATCTCGCGATTAACTTCTCTCATAATACTCCAATGGCGAGGCGGTGGGAGACCCTTAAGGTTGGGGTTCAACCTTTTTTTTTAAAGAAACTACAGAGGAACCAAATCAATTTCTTCTTCAGTAAGTTAGATTCAAGCAAAGACCATCTTTGATCATTATCTTACTTGTACAGTTACATCCAACTACTAAGAGAAGAAGTAGCTAGGTTGATGAGTGATCGATTTTGACGACCCAAAATCAGATATTCTTTGTATGGTTCGGCTTTGTTTGAGTTTTACGTCGTTTTTCTTGTTGGGTTCTTTAGTATCACTATAGCTCAATTCCAGCTATTACCAATAAAATGTATAGGGGTTATAAGCTATTTTACTATATTTGTAATTAGAGACAAAAATCAAGTTTTTGTAAAGCAAGTGCCTACTTATTTTCTTCCTGTAGCCACTTAAATTGAAATTGCAAGTGCCAAGAATATTGTTGACCAAGTATTTGTCCTTCTATTTGCTGTTGAGATTTGATGTGGTTTTCAAGATGGTGAGGGGATTCTTGTACATCCAAAAGATATGATATCCTATCTTGGCAAATTACAATTGTACTATGATAATAATGCATTATATTGGGCATCATTCCACGAAATCTGGCTAAAGAACACAGTGTAGTTTTGTCTAATATCGTAATTCGAGACTCAAGCTTTCTCGAGTAGCGATATAAATTTGTTCATGTGGGGTACAATTAATGAAACTTTGGTTATAGAGTTCACTGGTACCTGCAGTAATAAAAATCGTTATGATTTTTAGATTTATGCAAAAATTTAATTTCGAATAAAGAGAAGTTTATTAAGAAATTTTGAATGCAATTAACAAATTAAATCCATTTAAATATCTATAAATTGAGGTGTAACGTCTGATTTTGTGCTTTTACATAGACAGTAAAGAATGACTTGATATCAAATACTAAAGTTGTCTGTGGACTGAGAAAGTCGTAGCGGATATCATAAAAGAGTCTATAAATTATGATGTTCGCAAATCTTCAAGCAAACCATTATTATTAAACCCAATATGAATACAACAATGACCAACACAATGAAATTTTAATATATAAAGCCTAAAAGTCTTGTCTAGCGTCCTAGATTCCTAGCACTAAAATATACCAATATGAAATGAATATGATAATATGCTTTTGTGTATTAAATATACTAGTGGAATAGTCGAGTTTGACAACATATTATGTAATTACGAGGATCATACAACATAATAATGAGAATGTAGAGCAGTGTGAAAGGATAATGTACATTATTATTCTACATCTAAGATATATAGTTATTAATCTAATTCCTACTTTCGTTATAGTGAAATGAGATTTAATATACTATTAGAGCATCTTCAATATATTTTATGGCATCAGTTAAGGTAAAATTTAAACTGAAAGACTTACAATCTACATGATACAGACAATTTAATTCAAATTTCATCTTCATCTGATTCTCTTTATAATTTAAATTTTGTTTTTGATATTTATTTAATTGGAGAGAGGGGGGGGGGGCGACAAACAAACATAGGGAGGGAGGGAGAGAGAGAGAGAGAGAGAGAGAGAGAGAGGAAAATGAAAAGGGGATAGAAAAAGATAGGGAAGTATTAAGAGCCTGTTTGAGAGTAATTTTGAGAATTAATTTTTTGATCGTTAGGAAAAAAGTGGGTCTACCTGTGAGAGAAGAAGTCAAATATGACGGCTGAAATAGTGAAATAACGGTAAAAAAAAAATCAATTTTTTGAGTGATAAAAAAGGTCCTAAATTTTGGTGACACTCTCGATATAGATGGTCCTCGTCGAGATGACTTTTGACAATGTCTACATTTTCTTTTCTTTTTTTCCCCTCTCTTTATCTAGACATAGTCTTGAACATATTGCACTGAAAATGAATTTTTGTCAACATTGTCTATTTTAGCTTATATGACAATATTTTTAGTACAATCCGCATAAGCATTAGATATATTCTTACAAATGAGTGTCTTTTAATCTACCCAAAACATCTTCCAGCCACTTATTAAGCCGTCTTGTAGAATTTTTTAATTTTATTATCTCACAAAATTCTTGTAACCTGTCTCTATTTTTGTGCATTATATTCCTTCCACAAATATGTTGCAGAATGGTTCAGATCCAGGGCCGAGGTGGCATGACCTCGGCCCTCGATCTTGCAGCACATTGGGCTCGCAATTTCAAATCAGGGTCACCTCGGCTCTTGGCTCCAAACACGGGCTTTAATTCCGGGATGAGAAGCATTATTCTTCCTTCCAGGGACATGTTTCATTAATAATCGAACCTAAATTTCTCAAAATTATTATTTTATGATCGAAGCGAAAAAGTGAGAACTTGAGTCCCTACTTCTGTACATGTCTATGGTGATTGAAAATTCTTTACTGTTATTGTCTGTACATCTTTTTTTGCTTTTTCATCGTGTTGATTTTTGGATTCAATAAAAGCCCTTGTGTCATATCAAGTTATCATGTTGCAAGACTTGTTTATGGTCCATTTTCATTTGTTTTCAGAGGCTAACAAATATTTATGGTTGTCATTTCTCAATATCTTTTTCCTGTTTTAGAATATAATTAATGTCAATATTCTTTGAGGCATTCATGCCAAATTTAGGAAAGGCAATTGTTTTTCAACATAATTCACTACTTTCATTATTCTTTACGAGAAAATCTAACATATATATACAAGTTGTAATGAATCCATATATTCTCATTTCGAGTGATTAGTGTTTTGCTTTTGAGATACAGAAATCTTTAACGATACCCATTATTATGAATAGAAAAAAAATAAAATTGTTTAGCAGTGCTTAACATCCACTACTTGAAAGACTTATGTCGGACCATAACCCTTGACAACATTATATCATTTTCATTTAATTAATCTTAACCACAACTTTGTCTTAATACAATGATTGTTTCTGCCCAAAATCTCTAAAATGGATGGTCAGTTTAAAGTTTCCTTGTTCGCCATCGACCAATACTACGAGCAAAATTACTCACTATAACTATTAGATTAGATATAATTGAACATGATTAAAGCAACGTAATATAAAATAGTTTTCATATTATCGTATAGTGCACGATAACTATACTGATAAAAATTATTTTAACTTCTGTTTGATACTTAATATTATTATTAAACTATCTTATCTAACTTGTTAAACATATTATTTGTGGTTTTCCTTATTCAACAAATTTTTGTTCGTGTGCAACTTGAATTCAAGCAACTAGGGGAAAACAAAAGGCCTTGGTACACGAATTGCACTAGCAATACAATGTCAACCATGAACGTGAACACATATAATTAGTAGCTTTTGATTGGCTGCACAATTAGGATTTTGAATCAATTTAAATTCTGTGCAATATCGTGTAATTTTGAATAATATCGTACATTTTTTGTACGCTTTCATATAATTTCGTTCAATTTCATGCATTTTTATCCAATTGCATACAATTTCGTATATTGGTGCACAATATCGTACATATTGTAAATGTGAGTATAAGTAACACAAAAATTATGTGTTGATAGGTCAAAAAATGTTGGGCAAAACTGTGAAAATGTCAAAATGGAGGCCAATTCTATTCTTAGCTTTAGTAGCATTTGACTATGATGTTGACGTCATTCCTCGGCCTCTTTGTGACCGTAGAATACTGTTGAACATGGTGCTTACAAGAATTGAATGATCGGTATTTGTTAGGAATTAATAAAGTGCGTTAGTACAATTATATATTTTTTGTTTGACGCACCATTTGTCTAATGCGCGCAATTATGTGTTACATATTGGCATATACACAAGAATATATTAATTCTGGTGAAATAAAGAGAATAACGTCGTTGAAGTTACGTACTATAAATTCTTAACGTAAGATGAAAATGAGAGAAATTGAAACCTAAGAAGAAACTACATATGATGAGAATAAGAGCTTGTTTTACTAAGTTGGAAAATAAAGTTACTTTTTTTAAAGTTTTTCTCTTGTTTTTAAATATGTTTGAATAATTTATTTTTTTAACTTTTAAGTATTAGAAAAATCATTATTCTCAAAAAAAATAAAAAATAATTTATTGACAACTTATAAGTAAATTTACAAAAAATTAAACTTTTGAGAAATCCTTATTATGTTCCCCTTAATGCTTACATTATGCTGATTATGTCCTTCTGTCCCTAGCTAACTTTTACAGTAAGCCTTTAATTTCTTATGATGCATTATGCTCATTTTGTCAAACATGTTTTGCTTAATTTTTTAATCTTGTTTGTCGAGGAAAACTAGGTTTTTCTTACTTATAATATTTAGGTGCATTGAGTGAATTAATTAGTGCCTTAGATTAAATATTCTTCAACTAGAATCATTAATAAGGAATCCACCAAATGCAAGAGCTACTAGATATTCAAGTTCTCCAAAATTGATGTCAAGGTAGAAATATAATATTGCAGTTTCAATATTACAATTGATACACACCTTAAAGAGTATAGTATGTTAAATAGATAATAGTCTCTATAAATTAAAAGCATTCAAAACATATAAATCAATTAATTACTTGAGAATCAATATTTATTAATTTATTATAAAGATATTGAATGTGCATTGTATTTCTTCCATTTTGAATGTCCATTTCACTATGCCTCCATTTGATTCCAATATTTTAAAACTTTTTTTTTTTAAAATTCATTTTCAATTACACGTTTTATGAGATTCATAACTTTTATCCACTTTTCAATTATAATTTTCATCAACTTTTATAAAAATCGAGTAAAATTTTGATTTTTATCCAAACCAATTAGGGGTTAGGTTTGATATTGTTACGTTTAGAAAATAAATTAATTAATTTTTGTTAATTATTAAGACATGGATGCAATAAATTTGGAAGTCAAACTTTAAGAAAGCATCTAGTTCAAACATGTTCGACAAACAACATTAGAGGTGACAAAAGGGCCAAATAACTCCTTTGCTCAGCTCGTCAAAGCTCGGCCCACGAATGACTTAGACTTGTTTCGGGACAAGCTTGAGCACCAGCCAAGCAGGGTGAGCCTAAAGTTCACGAGCCTATAAAAAATGTGAACAAAAAATTAAACACGAGCTTGTGGTTCAAGCTTAGCTTACCCATTGCCATCCTTAGAAAACATCAAGGTACGTAGTGAGTTTAAACCGTTTTTAAGAAACTAAGTCCCTGTTTCTCGCTCATTATTTCACATTTTATCACATTATTTTTTCTACAGTATTCATTTTTAACCACATTCTTCATTAAAATAATATTAATGCAAATAAAAAAATTTCCTTCTTTTTAAATATACACTCTCCATCAATCTACTATTCTATAATATATTTTTCAAAATTAAAGGGGCTCAAACACACCCAACAGCACAAAAGACAAAAATTGGATTAATGAAGGTCATGTCTAATTCTTGATATTAAGTCTCAATTTGGTACAAATTAAAATCCAAATTTCAATTTAAGTCAAAGCCAACAACTAATTTTAATCATACATTTTTTGGGACCACACATTTTAACAACTTTAATTAAAATTTATTAAAATTTGATTTTTATCCCCTCCAAATAGGGCTTAAGAATGATGTGACATTGTACCAAACATCCTATTCTGTGAACCCTAGAAATCTTTGGACTCTAATAAGGTTTGTAATGAACTATCCACATCTTCAATAACATGAATAGACATTGAGACCACTTAATTTTCAGTGTCTTTCACGTGACTAGATAAGGGATACAATGTGCTCAAATTGAATTTATGCTTAGAAAGTTCCCTTAAAAAATGGCTTTTAGAGCACGCATGTTTTTCTTTCAAGACTTTCGGTGCCACTCTTTATATATCTATTTATCTATGTATATAAATGTGCACATACACTCTAAGATCAAGTCTGACTAGCACTCCTTTAGAAAGTATCTGATATTGAGGAAAAAAAAAAAGAGTGATTTATGTGTAAATAGATTATCAATTAACATTAAAATATAATTCAACAATAATATAAGCATAAGAAGGGAGTTAGAAAGTAAGATTTAGGGAATCACATTAAAAATGTTGTTCTAAAATCGTGTTGCCTCCTCTTTGTATGAATATTTTCGACACTATGGGTCTCTAAAATAAAATTCATATAGCTCATAACTGATTCTTCTATGAGCATGATAACAGAAGGATAAAGGACGGATTTTTATTAAATTGTCAAAAGTATAAGAATATAATATGAAAATATAGCCATTCAACACTCACAATTAATCCATTCAAAATAAGTTACACTTAAAAATTAAGGGTTTTAAGTTTATATCAAACATTATTTCAAAATCAAAATTCAAAATTCAAAAGGTTTTAATTTTAAAATTTAAAACTTTTATTTTTATGTTACAACAATTCCCACAAGTCTTAAATTATCAACATAGATAACTTATAATAGTGACAACGTTATAATGTATAATAGGTGTATATGTCTTTCGAATTTTAACATTACCTGATGATCATACACTCTTATTTTGACTATACTTAGAATCTACAGGGAATAGCTTGATCCCATAGTCACGACTTCATGAAAACTCTTATATTGGTGAGTTCTCAAAGGGTGCATGCATCCGCACCTTATGAGAATTCTCGCAATTGTACTCATTCAAGGTTTAACCCTTCATGTCGTCACATCATTAGTGTTATCACCATAAGGATGAAAACAAATAAAAAAGTTCTATTACGAGCTATTTCTATTACATTAAACTTTCTTCATGAAATCACCAATAATCACAAAGATCGGATTACTCCCAAAGATGACTCTCTTATGAGTTTAAGGCACATCCTTCTCAATGATTTATTTATGTCAACCATGGATTTCAATTTATTCATGTCCTTTTTGAACAATAATATAGTACCATCAATTTGCAAAATTTTTATTCTCCATCTCCACATTTGCTAAGTTTTCTAAGAAATTTTTGAAATATTAGTATCACATATTTAAGTATAATAAAATAAACACATGAAATTTCTAATATTGATATTTTAGAATATGCATCCATTCAACTCTAATATTTCATGTGCAGGTCTAATACTTTTCAAGAGTCAGTTATACATCTAATAATAATAATAATAATAATAATAATAATAATAATAATAATAAGTGTATCTACCTGAAATTTTAAACCTCCAAATTCCAAAGATATTCGGCTTGAATTAAGTAAATATATGATCTTCACTATTGCAATTTATCTTCATACCGCATACTTACATTTTAGAAATTAGACTAACTGGGAAGGTCTTACTTTGTAGAGTTTACTTGGATCCAAAACCTTGAAGGCAAGTCAATCAATATCTTTACTATACAATTCTAAAAAAGGTTGAACCCCAACCTTAAGGGCCCCCACCGACCCTGCTCTGGGCCATCGTGGAGGAGGTAAATCGCAGGATGTGCCTCCCAGGAGTCAGGGTGGAGAGCACATGGATAGGCCAAGGTTGTTAACCCATATAGTAACTCCCGCTTGCAACAAAGCCAATTCCACCTTGCGGGGAATCGAACCCTGCACACTGCCGCGCTGAGCCCTATCCGCCCTCCCCTTTGCCACTGAGAGATATGCCCTGGGGGCGTTTACTATACAATTCTAATTTTTATCATGAGTTAAATGTATATTTTGCTTTCTTACACCATATATAATCATCAATATGTCACTCCCTTCTCTCTCTCTCTCTCTCTCTCTCTCTCTCTCTCTCTAGTTACTAATTTTATATGTAAAGCCTATTAATATATAGATCAACTGATATGAAATAAAAATATCTCCAACATTAGAGTGTCAATTAAAAATATCTCCAATTTTCTAACATCAATTATTTAAGTGTTAGTTACAATATTTTATACTAGCTAAATATACAACTTCTCTTTGAAATATTGGCTCATAATTTTATTACCAATTGACTAATTAAGTAAATAAAATTTAAAATGAACAGCATGTTTTAGCATAATTTGTTCAATAAATTTCTATTTCCACACATATGCACGTAGGTAATTTCATAATATCGTTAACAAACTTATATCACGATCAATGATTTACCTTGACATAAAAATAATTGCAAAAAAGACAAAATTATTACATGCAAGGAACACAAGAAAATACCACTAATGATTGCATAAATCACATAATCTTACCTTCAACTTCGAGCAAATCAATTTGAAAAATATATTTCCTTTTAGCTGTCTTCA
Source organism: Olea europaea var. sylvestris (assembly GCF_002742605.1). Taxonomy (NCBI): domain Eukaryota; kingdom Viridiplantae; phylum Streptophyta; class Magnoliopsida; order Lamiales; family Oleaceae; genus Olea; species Olea europaea. Next base: position 29,932,754 of record NC_036238.1, read on the forward strand.
AGTAATCAACAACTTGTAATCAAATGGTAAATAATGACAGTCTGTATGTGAAAACATATGTCCGTGTACACCTCCTCTTTGCTTCTGGAGACAAAAAATCAATTGCATAGTTATATTATGAAAAGAGGTCTAAACGATGTGAATACTTCATTGTGCACATTACACAGTCGTGTGGATCTTAGGATAAATACTAAATAATTAATACACGATACCATTCAGGAGATGTATACTCAAATCTTTTTTCATGAGTTTTTCCAATTTGCTAATTTTTAATTAATTCTCATTTTGAAAATTTCTTTTGGCCATTACATGTCAAAGCTTTGCTTATTGAAATGGAGTTAAATGCCCTTGCAATAAGCATAGGTCACATGACCTCTCCACTATGACTTGCCTATGACGTGTCCTACATATCGTTTTAGTCATGTATTTGTAATCATTTATGCATTCAAAAAAAATTAAGAAACGGGAAGAAAAACAAAACACCACCTGTTTAGTAGAGGCACCACAAGCAACCGGAATTATTTACATAAAAACACCATACGAAAAATGAGCGGTTTGTATGTAGATAAATTATCAATTAAGACAACAAATTTAATAACATAAAAATATAATTCAAAAATAATGTAAACATAAGAAGAAAGCGAAAAAACAAGTATTAGTAAGTCACGTCAAGGACGTTGTTTTAAAGTTCGTGTTGCCTCTCTTCGTGCAAATATTTTCGACACTACATAGCTCACAACAGACTCTTTGTTTATAGGCACGATCATAGGAGATAAAAAAAGAGTCATTATCGAGTTGTCAAAAATATAATAATATAGTATGAAAATATAGAAAGTGTTCTATGGAGTTGTATTTTCATGGTTATGACTATAGCCATCACTCCATTTTACAGGGATATATTCAACCCTCACAATTGATCTATTCAAAATAAGGTTACACTTAAAAATTACGAGTTTTAATTTTTTATTAAATCTGATTTTAAAATCAAAACCGAAAATTAAAAAGGTTCTAATTTTGAATTGTAAAACTTTTGTTTTTTTATGTTACTAAGCTTCAAACTATCCAAAAATCAACTATAATTTGCCAAGCTAGAAAGTTCCAACTTGAGGCATGAAAGGAGAAGAACGAGCTAAATCGATGCTACATAGTGTGCTAAGCTTAACATAGAGTACCATATAAACCCCATGCGTGTGCAACATGCACAACCAAGTCAATCTTCACTACATCCAAAAACTTCAATAAGTAATAGTACTAGAAACTCTAATAAATACGTTTAAAATATTCTTTTGAAAATCATTTCGAGCGAACAAGTTACAACATTTCTTTAATAATTAAGAGAGAGCAAAACAATATATAAAAATTGCAAAACCAACTTATAGAAGAGTTTCTTTTTATTCTTACTTTTCATTCTTCGTCCTTGGCCAAAAAAAGGGGGGAAAAGGAGAATTGTTCATGGAGTCACATTTATAAAGATATGAGTGGGAGACATGATAGGACCCCTAAAAGTGGAAGAAAAATATCCAATTTGGGAGGTTCAAATCATATCATACATATATTAACCACATACACATAATAAGGCATATCAAGAATTTGTCGGTAAATATGGGGCCGTTGCTATTGAATGAGTTATGACTACAACTTGAGGGTTAATATCACGACAGGTGGTTGGATTCCAAGGTGCTATCCTATTATCAATGATTAACAGGCTGCCCTGTTGAAGAACGACCAAAGATATGGTCTATGATTCTTGTGTGTATTTGCAGTTATGGAACTTGGATCATCAAATATTAAGCAATTCAAATAAATTTTGGCTCGGGACGTTCTAGTTTTCTGTATATTTTATGGAAGTAACGGTAGAATTATCGCGAAAATGAGGGATTGGGTGGAAAACGAAAATTTCTTGAGCACGATTAGATCTTCGCCTTAATAAATTTCTCATTGGACGAGTACCCGTACACCACCAGCATATTCTCTTCATTTCCTAAAGAACATGTTCAGCATGCACCATTAGACAACAGCCCACAGAACAATAAAAAAGATTTTAACTTTTTTTTTCTTCCTCGATGATAATATACAATGTTGTCCAACGCTGCACCACCAAATATGCCACAAAACAAAAAGAAGAGCTTTACATTCCATTTTTCAGTGCACATTACATAAAAAGATTATAGATAGCACGTTTGGGTCATGTGTTCATTCATACATGAATTATACAGAACATGATAAGCGAACACAACATTCAGGAAAACATCTGAAGGTACATTTCCACATTTTATAGAAGAATTATTTAACATGTCGTCTAGTTGACTCTACTCCACTACAGCAGCAAAAAGCTCCTCGAGAAAACCACCTCGAGTTCCAACAGGTGGAAAATTTTCCAAAATAAAACTGAGAACTAACTCAAAACTGGGAATCCAATTATGATGGAGCAGCAGTTGACGACTTCACCTTCTTTGGTGCAGGATTACCTCCAGATAATACCACGTAAAAATAGAAGCACAGCATTGCAGCACTGCCACGTAGTAATGCAAAAGAAAAACTCGTTAAAAGAAGGATAAAGCATAAATTGTCGAATGTCCAACAAGAAATGCAATGGCGACATCATAATATACCTGATGCTAGCATTAAAGCCTGCTGGGAAGATTTTCCTGGTCTGCAACCATGTTAACATTTTTCAGTTAATTATGGAATATACGAGGTAGAAGTTAGAATGATATAATCTCGACATGTCATGTATTACCAATGTATAGGTCTGAAAATTCTTCCACAATAGGGAGGCAGAGAGTACTGCATAGTGAGAAGGAAAAATATTAAAAATTACTACTCAAAAAAAGAGAAACTAATTTAATGTCGAACATTCTACATGGATAATTCCTATTTAAAAATAAATAATTTCAACTAGTTTTTTCTCTAAATCTAATAACAAATAAGAATCGACATTTTATTACCTAAACAGATTAAAGTCTCCCTTTTGTCCCTTTTTTTCTCGGGATGCACATCACATTGGATCATTAACTTAAAAAATTTGGAGCAGTTATTGTTTTCTTCATTTTTATGCATAAATGGAAGACTCTCACCCTCAGGACCATTAAAATTGTAGAACAGTTCAATCGGCATAAACAAAAAATCATATTTTACTTGCTCCATATAAGTGGACATGTGTGAGCTTGCTCGAGATTCCTAAAATTACTACAACCCGAATCCCAAGTGGTTTTGAGAATACAGCAACAAAGTTCGAATTTAATTTCTAATTTTGATAATCAGACAGCAGATCTCAAGAAACTAGGCATTATGTAACATATTTGGCTGAAAGTTGTTGATAGGCGAATATAAATATATGCAGCCTTGGCAGAGGGTACTGAAGATAGTAATGGTCCAAGTGAAGATTATTTTGATGTGCTAATTCAAAAAATAAATATGCCAAATTTACCAAAGATGCTAAATGGGTGATAGTAATCTATATTTGACAATGGAGCAATCAAAAAAAAAAAAAAAAATTCTCCTTCATTTTACTGCGATCCTTCCCTCTTCTATTCTTAAACTCTCATGTCATGATGTGTAGCACTCCAGCCAGAGAAATTTCATAATGCACATGGAGTCGCGGAACGATTTGGTTATTCCCCGGCTCCAAACGACATTCCTTAATTTTGATGTTAGAATTCGGCAGGATTCTACAATAGTTGCTAGGTGAACCAACCCATTCATTAACCTTTTAGGTGCTTGGGAGTTTTTTCCCACTAGTTTTGACCCTTTTTGGGTGACGCCATTTATGAGACGTAGAGAAAACCAATGCTTAATAGTTTTTAGGGCACCAAAAACCAAGATAGTATAATTTGGCTCGTATTTCTCAACCCACCGAATCGTTGGTTTTTGGTTGTTTTTCAAACTTTCTTCCAATTTTATCCTCTCTAAAATAATTATTTTACAAGAAAAAAATTCAATTATAAGCAAAAAAATTGCTTATAAATAGAAAACACAATAACTAAAAAATTAATTATAAGCAAAAAAATACCTTTATAACTCAAAAATTACTTATGAATAAAAACTCACTTATAAGACAAAAGTTCACTTTTACATTAATTAAAAAAAAATGAAAGTAGAAAATATTACTAATAAGACAAAAATTCACTTATAAAATATAAAAAGTTACAAATGTAAAATTAACTTATAAATAGAAAAAATTACTTATAAATTAAGAATTTAATTATAAGTAAATATGTTACTTTTCACGTTAAAAATTTACTTACATGTCAAAAATTACTTATTAAGTAAAATATCACTTATGAGTAAAAAAAAATTCATACAAGAAATTATAAATGAAAATTTCACTAAGTGATGTATACATTTGCTCAATATTGTTTGCACATACCTTTTCTACATATAGGCATATATGTAATTTTATTCATTTAAATTTTTTTTAGAACCAATGAATGATAAACTTTCAAGTATAGGTTGGACTATTTAAAAATACTACTAAAAACCACAAAAAATGGGACCCTCATAAATGCCGAAAAACAGTACTTTAATAAACCCCATAACTAGTATCCAAAACTCTCAAGCAAAGTTCCCAATTTTTCCTACGGATTCTGGCCTTCTTTTAGCTTTAAGGTTTTTCATTTTTATGTTGTGTTTTTTTACATTTATTTCTTTTCTTTTTTCTTATTTTATTTCTTCTTCTTCTTCTTATTAATATTTATGTTTACCTTTTCTGGGGTGGGGGTTCATAAGATGCTCAATAATTCAAAATAGTCATTAGGTAGACCTGTAATCAATAAGAAAGCATCTCTCCAGCTTATATAAATGCTACAGTGTGCCAATCACAAGATGAAGACAATATTCACTCTCCCTCTAATTATTTTCTATGAGACAGTTCAACAAGGTTGTGAGCAAATAATGGCATTGTATTCAAGTTTCACCACTAACGATAATACGTATTAGGCTTTGAATGAAATAATTGAATAAGATGGAATGTGAAAGTATGTGCTGAAGATAAAATATGATGAGGTAATTTGACATAGTATAAGAACACGCAAATGTCAAGTTTTAAGTTCTCATCATCACCCATGTATAAATATTACATGGTCAGACCTCCGCTAGAAAAGACTATTGCTTTTGACAAGGCATGTTCAAACAGAAAAAATGAAAGAAAGAAGATCTCCAGCTCTCTGATAGTTTTAAGCTTTTCGATGAGGTAGTTTAACGTTGTATCAAAGGAGATAATCAAGTCTCACTACCACGTATAAGAAAATTGCATGCATCAGGCCTTAGAAAATGAAATGACTCGTGCCACCTTGTGAGGGGCGTGATGGTAAAAAATAAAAAATAATTAAATCTTTTAGATGAGGTGATTCAAAATTGTATATAGTATTAAGTATGAAAAAAAGGAGATTTGACTATAGTAATATTCTATTTCAATTCGTGAAATTGCAATTTTTCGGATAATTGTCATTGAATCAACCAAAATTTGGAGATAAAGACATTTCATTGAAGACCTCGCATCAGACAAGTATAATCCTATAGTAAGTTAGCCAAATCAAACAGCATCCAATGATTCACAGATATCTCAAGTGGTCCAACAATAGAGTTAAGAAAAGGAGGACTGATGATGGAAAATCAGTGCATTCACCTGGTTTGCAATAAGCCAACTCGTTTAGACCCAATTTAAGAAATTAAATAAACTGCCAGTAGAAAGGACAATGCCCATCTCACACTTGAGCTGTACAGTAAGAAATCACAATATGGATGGTACTAATAGTTAAAACCATGCAGATACAGATTAATTTCCTACGACAATTGTTGTCTCGACAAAAGCAAACAAGGGCCAAGAGAGAAAAAAGAACATCATAATACATTAGAGAGAAGTACACCACTGGAGACTTGCAGCTACATTTCAGCAATTGGAAATTAACTAGAAGAAATGAACTTCTACTGGATGAAACACAAAAACCAGACATTATTATCATTTTTTAACAGGAAAAATGTAATTACCTGCTTGACCTAGTATGAACGGTAAGCTGGATTTTCCTTGTCTCCACACCTTCATGCTAACAGTGCTGAGGACCAATAGAGAAGCCCCAAAGAGAACAGCAGTACTTAAAGTAGCAAGGTTTCTGCTAAAAATAAAGCCAACAAGCCCTCCACCCAAAACAAGCCCACCTGCAGTAAATCAACAAAAAGGCATGCTTGAGTAGAAAGAATATTGTTGACTAAATACCAGTAAATAGTTAAGAAAGAAAAAATTGCAGTTCAGTCCATAATTTAATGGAAAAAACGACAAATCTACACTAATACTGGACGACCAGATCAATGTGTATCAGTTCAACCTTCCTGCATTTTATGCTTTGAAAAGATGAGACTCATCAGTTAGAATTCATATTAGAAAATGCTTTAACCATCTGAGCAAAGACTCAAGCGCACAAAGCATAGAGTATAACACACATTACCCATGAAGAAAATAAAATGGTACTCAATACAGAGTTTTTATTAATAAAAGATGACGAAAAATAAATGCAAGCACATTCATAAGAACACACGTATCGAGTTTCATTATTCTATTTAATTTGCTTATCTTTATTTTATAATTATTTGTTTGAGGAAAGGTGGGAGGTTGAGGTTTCAAAAGATGACTCATTTTTGGCATGGCAGTAGGGTCTAAAATTTATCTCAATGCATATTTAATGGATATATCAATAGCCTGAACACACTACAAATGAATGGTTAGTCCTAGATAAGCTAACATACGTTAATATCCACATCATCAAGTAAACTTAATGCATTCAATTAATCAATTTAAATAGTAATTTTGGTCTATTACTTCACAAAAAGTAACCACAGTAGTAGTCATATCGAGATTATTGAAAGGTTTGGAGCTAAATTTTTTAAGGTCATCGATGCTCAAGAGAAATGAAATATAAGCCAAAATAAGAGGCTGGATGTAGGAGAGCCCAAAACATCTTCAGTTGTCCTAAATTCTAAGCTTCATTAACAACTGGATCATAAAAAATATGCCAAATAATAAATGTAAGTCCTGTTTGAGCCTCATTCTACTAAAAATTCATTTTTTTCAAAACTTATTTTCAACCATACATTCTTCAATAAAATAATATTACATGTAAACCCAAAACTTTTCCTTAATTTTTGACCACACATTTTTCATCAATCCACTATTCAAAATGCATTCTTTTCCCAAAAATGGGGCTCAAACAAGGGCTTAATGTGCCCATTGGATGACTACAAAAAGTTTTTGGAATATCATTTTAGATGTAAAAATGAGAATTTGGAAATAGAACACCTGAAAAGGCTTCTGGTGCTAGGCCAAGGCATGGTTTTGAAAAACTATTGGAGGCTCGCGTCTTGAATCTCGCCTCAGGTGAGTTATCATAAAATGCCTCAAAACCAGCACCTTATATGCTATTTGTGAGGCTTAAGCCTCAAGCCTGAACCTCAAACAAACTAAGGTGTTCCCAAGTTTACCTTGCATTTTTCAAACATTTAATTATTGACCTTAGCTCTTTGAGTTATTTATTTATAACCTAAAATGATGTACAGGTTCTAGTATTTTTCTACCTACATGTAAGGAAAATACATTAAATTTGAGGATGATGACAAAGAATGAAAAGAAACTTGTAATCAGGTTGATGACAACGCGATTCCCTTAAAAAGATCAGCAATGATATGAGAAATTTTGAATTGTCTCCCCTTTTAGTAATAGATTAAAATTTTGTTAGATGATTAATATTTTTAAACTTATTATTTTCTACTTTCTTGATCTATTTTATGTTTATCTGCAAGTTAGACCTTTAATTTTGTAATTATTTTATTTTGGATATTTTTAAAAGGGTTTATGAATACAAATGAAGGCAGGGAGTAGCACTAGTCCTATCCAATAGTGAAATCCTGCAAATAAAGCAAAAAGGCTCCCACAGAAAGTACATAATGGAAATATGCAACCACATAACAAGTTACTGCTCTATACTGAGGCTTACACCTCAAGGCTTATGCCTCGCCTCATAGCAATAAAACACCTTAGTGCCCAATGAAGCATTTTTAAACATTGGGCTAAGGTACAAAGCATATGACACGTCTTCCAACTCTTCTAAATAAAGAAAACTCAAAGTCCGGATACTCACCAAAGGGAATCCCAAGACAAAAATCATGAATCTTTGCTGCCCTTTTCGGTTGACTGACAACTTGTTCTTTTGTGTGCTCGTTCATTGCTTCTCCTGCAACATGTTCTTGTGTAATGGGATGTGATTTTTCCATACATCCATTAAGTGATTTAGAGTCATATGCTGTGTAATGTGGAGCGGTCTTAGTCTCTGAGTTGGATACATCTGTGCTATGTCCATCAATGCTCCTAACAATAAATACCTAAAGACAAAAACATCTGAGGTTGACATCATTGTCAAGCGATTATAGCATACATATTCATTCACAGACAAGCATGTACATATAACATGTATAAATGCATAAGCACAAACTTGATAGGACAGAATGAGCTTGTAAAAAATTGTTTTACAATTTTAATGGATATGATCCATAGATCTCGAAATAAATTCAGAGGTAAATGTCATTTTGCAATGAAGGGAACCAAATTCAAAAAAACATTGAGGTCCAGTTAGACAGGAGAATTTAAGGACCAAGCGAATTTCTCAAGATACAACTCAGAATCGCCACATGTTTCCATTGAAACATCAAATCATGTCCATTTCAGAAAGATATGCAAGGAGGTGCGTGGAACCTAAAAGATTCTCCACAATAAACATTTATCAACCCTGACTAGAAACAATCACTCTGAACCATGGAAACTATTAGCACGAACAAGTGATTATAATCATAAAAATAGGTTTCCCTAAAATATATCCCTAAGGAGTCGCTCCTCCAGAATCAAGGAGCTCAATTATATCCAAAGTTATTACTTCTCCATTGCATTTCTGAAACAGTCCAAAGAAGTTTTCAAAAGTTTCCAACTTAGCTTAAAAGTTTCTTGGGTTCAAATCTCCAAACCACTCCGTGGCCTTAAAAGTGTGCAGTATCAGAGTAAATCCTAAAATGGTTTCATTTGATACACTGTCAGCTTACATCACCACCATTTAAGAATAGTAAAAATACTAATAGCAATTTTAAACTTTGACTGGAATTACTGTTTTATAATCAATGCATTTACAACCAAGGAATCATGTACACATCAAAATTTGTTCTATAATATAAATCACCTGGAAGTTTTTATACCATGACCCATTACTCGCTGCAAGCTTCACGAACCCGTGCATCGGCACATGGGGACTAAAAAATGTCAAGGCCGACACCGGTACTCTTCATCCACCCAGGGGTGGGGGGAAGGGACGGAAGGTCTGCGCTTTAGCCCAGGCCTCCCAAGCCCAATTAAAATTTATAAAGATATTTAAAAAAAGAAAAATGAAAAATCCCCCTGGCTCTGCCCCAGCATCCACTAACCAATACCAAACAAGTCTTTTACTTTCTTTTTCTTTTGAAGACAGACTTATAATGAAACGGATCATTCGATTAAAAATGAGATCATATAAAACAAACCCACCAACATGTACAGTAAAAGCATCAGTAAACTCTACAATTCAACTCCGACCAAATACCAAAAATCGAAAGGTTCAACTTTTCTTTTATGCTTTTTCCGCAAACCCAAAATAGAACATAGAACAAAATACTGAATATTAAACCCGAATCATGTTAAACTCAATTAAGCATACATACCCATAAACTTTCAACAAATTTCCGCTTATTTTCTCATTGAATCAACTACAAATAAATAAAACTCACGTTCCGGGAAGGAACAAACACAGGAAAAAAATAAAAATAAAAACTGTACCTTGTTAGAGCGGGCGTAGGATCTGGTTCGGATCCGTACACTGCGGTTAATGGAAGAGAAGCATGACAGCTGAGAAATCGCCGACGACATGATTTTCTTCTTCAATCTTTGTCTGGTTTTTCTGGGAATTGAATTGAAAGTGAAAGAGAGAAGAGGAGGAAGAAGCAAAATTGTCCCCCGTTCAACGAAAGAAAATTTTCTTACAATAATTAACAACGTGGTAAGCACGAGGCAAATTGGACTTGGACTGAATTTTGGGCGAATTACACTTTACACCCTCCAACTATGACTCATATGATTGCCCAGTAAAAAATTCGTAATCTCATAGTACAGAGTGTTCAATACTCTCCGTCACGATCTAACTTACATGTTTAATTTAATAATCCTTAATTGAGACCAAGACTATAATTAAATAATAGCGGAGAATATAAGTTTTGCGCTCCAAAATACTATAATTTTTCCCCATTTAAAGACATATAAGATACAAAGCATAATTACCTCGTGTTCGATAAAAAAATATTGAGATTATAAGTTGGTGAATCATATGAAATGTACAAGTGAGAAATGAAAAATAGTCATGAATCCAATAAAAATGTGTAACCTAAATAAAGTTTGACCAGTTTAAAATTCCAAAAGGCTTTCTCAAATAAGGGCTTAGCTCCCCAATTCATGTTGTATAAATAGGCCTTGTAAAGGGGTCGGCGGAAGACACAAGTAAATGTAATCGTATCCATTATGTAGATAATCGAAGTTTAGAATGTTTTTTTATTTTGGTTATTCAAAATGTCAAAAAGGTAGAGCGACACATGAAATATTACAAAAAATTGCCAAAATTTCAAAGATGTTATATGTGTGTGTGCATGAGCACGTGTGTATTAAGTAATGATGATGATCTCCTAAATGATTGTATACATATGTGTGGACGAGCACGTTCATTCACATTATACATCATTTCTAAAACTTTGCTTGCAAGATGTCATCTTAAAGCGAGGTTTTAAAACTCATCTTAAAAAAAAAAAATGTTGAACCCCAACTTTGAGGGCTCTCACCGCCTTGCTCCTAAAATTTTGTGAGGGAGGTAAATCGAGGAATGTGCCCCAACAGGCCAGGAAACAAAAGCTGCATGTACACTGCGCCTACAAGAAGTCCAATTTCATATCTCAGGAATCGAACCCCTATACTGCAGCTGCCAGCAAGACGTGAAATAACCTGACTCTTGTCCTTTACACCACTGGGCTATGCCTTGATTTTAAAACTCATCTTATTCTTATGACACGTTATGCATCCTTATCTATTGTCAAAGGGTTGAGCATCTTCAGTAAATTCATTAGTTGCAGTCGTATATAGCTTTGCGACAAACTACCAATTATTTTTATTCAATTATAATTATGAGGATTATTATACTTTTATTTAGAGTAACATGTCTTATTAGCTATCAGAAAACTACTTATTTTTTAGTATTGGATATAATAATTTTAAGTTATCACTTAAAAATTATGATTGTACGTGTGCTATTTTATATGCCATGTTAATTATAAACAAGCCACGCTCTCTTATAGCTCATTCTTGTATGTTCAAAAAATTAGAGGTATGTACTAGTCATGTAACAAAACATTGCAATGTTGGACCATTCTTCGGCCAAAAATAAAAGCTCAATTAACACATCCATACCTATAGCATTTATTCTTCCAGCTCATTGACCATCCTGCCTCTTGGTGGGGTGGGGGGGGGGGGTAAGAGAGATTTCTTATATCTAGCTTGAAATTCATTAAATGGACAAACAATAGTTCGCTTGGTGTTCGAGTGGGGAATGTAGTAGTTATTTCAACTTTCCTAGTCAAGTATGGTCGAAGTATAGAGTTTTAGTAATTCGACATATTTATAGTAATATGTAGTATTTTAAGTTTTTAATAATTTTGTCGAGTCGGTTTTATTTTTTGATATCGTATTTGATCAATTTAATTATTCTTTAAATTCTTATCAGATGTCATGGCAAAATTTAGCAAACGTTAAAATCAATATATTTGAAGTATGCGCAAAGGTAGACTTGTTTCTTTATTTAATGGTCGTTATACCCTCATCAACATGCAAGATTGAGTAGCATCTTGGATAGTTGAGTCAACATTTTGAAAAGTCTTTTAAATAAGTTTAATTTACTCTATGGTTGTTATAGTATAGTCAACGTGCAATATTATGTGACATCTTGAGTTGATATAGATAACATATTCAACATTTTGAAAAAGATGATTACCGCCTTAAATTTAATACTTGGTTAAATTAAGTAAATAATGACAACATGATCCTTCGACAAAAAACTCAAGCATTTTTGTTAGTTTCCTAAACTCAAAAAGGGTTTTCTACTAACACAACATCCAATAGGAAGAAAACTATTATGCAGAGAGCTCTCAATTAAGGTTAGAGAGAGATGCTCTCAACTCTAGTGAGAGAAACTCCCACTTTGAGTGCCTTGACTTGGATTGGTTTTTCTCTTGGGATTCTTCATGTATTTTAGTTTGATTTTAATCATTAATGGTGAAAATTGAATTATTACGTATTGATTCTGCTTATGGACTACTCTTTGTGAGTATTGGATTTCGTTTAGCTGCCATTTTCGTCTTCTACAAAGCTCCAAATTCAGGTACTGTTTTCGGCCAGGTTAGTTCCCTTCCTTTCGGTTTTGGGTTCATCGTCCCCTGCTGGTCGGCTGGGGCTAGTTTCTGGTCCTTTGGACCCCAGCTGGGTTCTATTCGGTTCAGCTTGGTGCATTGCTGTTCGGATTCTTATTGCTGCTGGAGTTTTCTGTTTTGCTGAGTTTGTTTTCTGGCCAGTTGGGGTTTAGTTTTCAGCATGCTGGATTTTTGAATCTTGTTTCTAGTTCAGTTGACACCCCCATTGGTGCTGCTTTTATTTGTTTGTGTTTCGTGCTGGGTGTTTCTTGCTTGCTGGTCGTACTTCATCCTCTCCATCTCCAGTTGGTTTTCTGTCCAGTTTTGGACATTTTTCTTGCTGGGTATTCAGGTCAGTTTTGGTTTTGCAAGGATTTCATTGCTGTTTCGTCCAGTTAGTTGTCTTGCAGTGTTGTATTCTTCTTCAGTGGACCGTGTTCTTGGTGTTCATGTTGGCTATGGAATTGTTTCACGCGGGTTCGTCGCTAACAATTAAAAAGGGATCAGATGATTGTGTAAGGGACAAACCTCTTGAAACAAAGTCTCAAAAATGGGTGTTCTTTATTGGCGATGACTTTACAATCGAAAAGTAAAAATAGAATGCCTCCAAGGGGCGCAAGCACACGAGTTACTGAAAGAAGTGTTTAAATCTAAAGTAAGAAATTTAAAATTACATGTTCTCTGTTCGAGAGTTTTTTGATTCGGGCCTTTTGCTCTATGTCTTTTCTTCCTTTTATACTCCCTGGATGATCTCTTTGTGATCAGCCGCCTAAAAACTGCTTGATCGTTCTATAACTGCCCACTTTCCTCGTAATGGCCAACTTGTCATGGAACTGCCTTTTCCAACTGCTGCCATTACTCTTTGTCGTTCAACCGTCTTCAATTGAATTCCTTGAATCGTGGAACGTGATAGGGCTGCTTTAATAACTGCTTTGATAACTGCGCTTCTTGATAACCACAACACTTCATGTTTGCTAAGACCTTGGGCGACTCGAAGATTTGGGCGAGAATAGAGTAGCAGTTCTGGGCGACTGCATGGCACTCCATTCGCTCAGATCCTGGGCGACTTGCAAGCTTGGGCGATGGTGTTACCGCGTTCATGGGCTTCCCTATTTGGGCCTTCATCCTGAATTGTCTGATTGGGTTTCGTTCTTTGGGCTATCTGATTTGGGGATCCTCCAATTGTGCTTCATTCCTTGGGCCGTTCGATTTGGGCTGAATTTTTATGTGTCTACAATTACCCCCCAATATGGCAGAATTAGTACCAATTATTAAATTTTGCCATATTCACTTTGTGTTTCGAGCAACATTCGAAATTCCCAAGAATTTCAATCATTGTTTTCTTCCATAGCTTGAAAAGGTGCGACATTTTGCAAACCCTTATAACCCCTAAATATGCAATTTCACTGCACTATTAAATTACGCCTCACTTTTTTCACGTTTCTCTCCCACAATTTACTATTCATCTATTTGCTTCCCTGCTACGTAACTCTGAAAAACTCCGTTTCGTCCCTAATGGCTACTTCACAATCTCAATTTGGTGACTCCTTTAGTTTTGATGACTATCAGAAACTCCTTAATCGTCCATACATAACTCCAAACTTTCTCGCACCTACCAATGTCGAACTCAATGAGTTCTACCTAGGTCCTTTCTTCAACAATGCAGAGGCAGTCGAACAAGCGATAGTGGGCCAACTGTTTCCTTGTACTCAAGGCCCTCCATTTCTAAACTCTCTGCCGCTGGGGCCACTTCGCGAAAGAGGTATTTGCACTTGGCCTAAATCTGATGTAGTTTTCCATAGGTGGCATGCTCGCCTTATGGACCATGGTCCTACTAAGGCACTTTTTGATAATGCTAGGATTTTTGATTTGTTAGAAATCTCTCTTCAACCCCTTACTTTTGATTCAGCACTTTTTTCGGTCGCTTTAAGTTTTTGGTCTTCCGAGTACAATACCTTTGTTTTCCCTCTTGGCCCCATGTCTATTACTTTAAGGGATGTTGGGGCCCTAGTGAATCTGCCACCTTTGGGCGATACCATTTTTCCTGGTATCTTGGTTTGTGGTGGCGCCCCAAAGTTTGGTAAAAACCTCACCGAGTCTTATTCAAGCCTGCAAACCCTTCATAACCACTCGAGCGCTGAACCTTCCCATACTGAGCGAGTGGCATTTCTTTTGGTTTGGCTTTGTAAACATATTTTATGTGTACCAAGGATAAAGCCTTCCCGGAACTATTTACCCATAGCACACGAATTGTCGCGTGGTAGGCCTCTGAATTTATGTTCTTTCTTTTTGGCTGCCCTCTATAGAGGCATGGCTTCTCTTCAATCTCAATTGAAGAATGGTGCATCTCCCACTGGCAGTGGACCTCTTTGGTTCACTCAAATGTGGTTGAGATCCTATTTTCCATCGCTTGGTGTTCCATCATTTTCTCGTCCTTCTGCTAGCTGCTATGGGCTAGCCATTGAGCCCCTGGCCCCTGTAAATATGTCTAGAAGGGACATTTTTTCATTCTTTTATTCTTTGGATTCAATCCCTTCTTTCTTTCCTTTTCCTCCCCTTTTGACTCCAGACTATGTGCATCCTCCCTCCACTATAGACAGCACGAGCACCTCTCTGCTCATTTGGATCCAGTTTTTAACCGGGAGGAAGTTATTTCATGATATTTTGACTGGGACCAATGCCAAGGCTGGGGTAGAAATATATGCTCCCCAATTTTTTGCTCGCCAACTTGGTTTCGGCCAAACCTGGCATGTTCCTCCTTGCTATTCAAGAAACTTGATATACCGCTTCCATATCATTAATAAGGCGGAGGCAGAGGTAGAGGCTATAAATGCTCACAATCTTCTTTTGACGAGCCATTTTTCATTAGCCCCCTTCAATTCTAGTTGTGCCATCCATCCCCTTTTTGAACAACTCTGGCCGTCAGTGAAGCGCAGATTATTTGCGACTGATGCCAATCATGCCTTTCATTCACTGGACCAGCCACGCATTTCTTCCCCTCTTCCTGTTTTAGTCACCCCTTTGTCCATCCGGAGTCATCCTCCTCGTCGCGCTAAACAGTCTGCTCGTCCATCTTCTTCTCTTCCTGCCAAGCCTACTGCAGCCAAAAGTGCCTCGAGCCGCAAACTGCCAGCCTCAGCATCTCCCATTCTGGAGGATGATGTTGATGATGATGATGACACCCCTCTTATCATCAGGAGGAAGGTTATTAAATTGGTTTACTCACAAGCATACTTTTCCATACTTGAAACTTTTCTATGTGCTGATGGTTTATTTGGACTTCTTAGAAAAGTTCAGCCTCTCATTTGAAGGCTTTGGTATCGGCAGCTCCTGCTCCATCATCCTCCGCTGAGGCTGCTTCATCCATACCAGCTGATGAAGGGACTACGCTTAAAGAGACATCTTCAGTCCCAGAATCCTCATCACAACCAATGGATGAGCCACCTTCTTCCCAGGGCGTCAACCCCCCAAACGTCGAGGCAGAAGGTAATTCAATTTTTTGATGCTTTACCCTTGCTTGTGCTGTTGGTTTCTGATTTGTTGCTTTTGAGTTCTGCAGATGCTCCTATGAGTCTGCCCGTTGTGACAACATCTTCTCGCTCAGACAAGGGAAAGTCCTCACGAATGGTTGAGCCACAGGTGGCAGACTTGGCTGAGGATATGCCATCTTCCAAGATTATTGATGAGGTAATCTTTGCTTCACTTTTATTTCCATCTCGTTCGTTGTAGTGAGAATCTTCAATATTGGCAATTTTCTTTGCAAGATGCTGATAAGATTGTGCGTTCCATCCAAGACTTGTTCGCTTCCTGGGGGCAAGTCAAGACATCTCGCCCTGCTCCAGCTGGTCGTCCTGCTACTTCTTCAGAGGAAGATATGAAGTTCCTCAAGCAGTCGATATTTGAGTACGTGTCCTTCATGGATATGGACATTGGTAAGGTTAGTGCTGCCAGACATAAGGATAAGTTTGAGCATTTGAATGCGAAGTTGGAGCAAGCACTGACACTTCCGTCGCTCAATCTTTCTGCTGATTTTAAAGCGACGTTGAAAGTTATCCATTCCGAGATCCTCTCCTTGCTGTCCAAGAATGTTGAACTGAAGGTCAAAAGTACTCAATGTCTTCGCGGCGTATCTAAAAAAGAGTCTTTGCATCTGGAGATCAACAAAGCTGAGGATGAGTTGAAAGAAATCTCTTCCGAAGTCATGATTGAAGACTCTTTGATGGCTAGTTTGACTGCTCAGATGAAGGAACTTCAAGCCAAAATGGACGACTACAAGGCGAGAATGGCTGCTAAAAAGCGTAACGCCTCCCAGGAAATTGAGCGAACTAAGTCTTTGGTCGAACAGTACAAGAAGTTGGAAGTTGATGATGATGTCGTGGCCGAATTGAACATCACTTCCTCTCGGCAGAACGAGGACTGGGAAAAACATAGGGAAAGAATTCGTTCGGTATGGGGCGGATTGTAATTAAGACATATAACGCTTTAACTTTTTCTTTTTGTAATTTCGCATTTGACTTTCTTTTTGTAACCTTGTTCATCATTAATGAACATCTATGTTAACTTCTTGTGCATTTATTTGACGTTTGTCTTTTAATCGCCAATCCTTCAAGCATTTAACTGCTTTGTGCTAAAAATCTTGAACATTTTCTCTTGATATTTTCACCTCTTTTCCCAAGACTTTGGGTTACTTAATTCCATTTACTAGGCAAAATGTGGCTGCTCATATTCTGTCTCTTCATCTCCACCCCCCTATAAATGCGCGTATGCTTCGCACTTTTCATCTTCCATCTTCATTTTCATTCTCTTCTTCAAAATCAATTTGCTGCCATTGTTTGGCATTCTGACAATCAATCCAAAACCTTCGTCTTCTATAAAGATGGATTGTTTGGTCCGCCCATTTTACTACTTGTCTTGATGTCACCTTTGGTATGGAAGATATAGGAAATATTTTTTGGCCAGCAGCGAAGTTTTTCCCATCAAAGTTTTTCCCATCGTCTCTTTGTTCTTTACAAGGGGTTCGATGATAGAGACAATTTTTGGGATGCTTGCGGGCCACCTTGCTTGCTGAGAGTGCTTCTCAGCCTCTTTGCCCGCCATTGCAGCGATGCATTTAGAAAGGTGGTGCGAGGCCAGTCCACCCTCTTACTCGGCGATCGACCGGGAGATTAGCTTACTTTTAATTATAGTTTGTAGAGCATCTATTATTTGTATTTTGCATCTTTGTAATGAACGTTGGATAATAAAGGATTTTATTTGAACGTATTTCGCTCTGACGTTGTTATCCTTAATCGTTCAACATGTTTTGATTACGCTTTTATCTGTCCACTTTCCCATAAAGAAGGAACATATTTTTTCAAATATTTGCCGTTAATGAATCTCACGTGCTTGGTACCATCTAAATCTTCCAAATGATATGCTCCATTGCGCAACACACTGTTTACTTTGTATGGTCCTTCCCAATTGGGCGACCACTTTCCGTACTTTGGGTCCTTGCTATCCAAAGGGAGTATCGTCTTCCAAACTAATTCGCCCAACTGAACGACTTGGCTATGACTTTTTTATTATAAAACTTAGCCATTCTTTGTTTTTGAACTTGCAATCGATCTAAGACGTCCAACTTTAATTCGTCTAACCCCAATAAATTTTGAACTAGTGATTCGGTATACTCATCATCATTTAACTTATATTGCAAGCACACTCTAATCGATTGCACGTTGATTTTCATAGGCAAAACGGTCTCCTGTCCATAAGTAAGTTGGAAATGAGTAATTTCGGTACTTGACCGAGGTGATATTCTATAAGCTCATAAGGCTTTATTCAGACATTCGTGCCAATTTCTGGCATTTTCATCTATCATCTTTCTGATGATATTTTTTAGAATCTTATTAGAAGACTCTGCTTGCCCGTTGGATTGAGCGTAATATGGTATGGAGTTTACTAATTTAACCCCAAACTCGCTCAAAAATTTGTTCACTTGATCCCCATTCAAAGATGTTCCGTGATCTACCATCAACGTTTGTGGAATTCCAAACCTATAAATGATGTGGTCACGGATAAACTCTATGACATTCTTTTGGGTGATCTCTTTCAAAGGTACCACCTCTACCCACTTGGTGAAATAGTCGGTTGCAACTATAACAAAAGTATGTTGTTTGGACGATGGGGGATAAATCTACCCTATCAGGTCTATCGCCCAACCCTTGAACGGCCAAGGTTTAATAATAGGTGTCATCTCTCGTGCTGGCGCCCTTTGTATTGGACCATACTTTTGGCATGCTAAACAACTCTTTGCATACTGAACGCATAATTCTTCCATCTTTGGCCAAAAATATCCACTCCTAATAATTAACCATCTCATCATTTGGCCAGCTTGATGAGCTCCACATATCCCTTCGTGCACCTCAGTCATGATCGCTCTGGCTTCTTGCAAACTTACACACTTTAGCAATACACCATCAGAGCGTTTCTTAAACAACTCTTCATCTATTAGTGTATAGTTCAGCAAACACAGCTTCATTTTCCTACTAATCCCTCCATCAGGTTCTTTAAGGAACCTTTTAATCTCTATTCTCCAATCCATTGTATCTCCATCTTGTATGCAGTGAAGTTCAATCCTTCTCGCCCTTCTTTGAGTCACGGGCAATATGGTTCCATACTCACAAATAGACTTCCAATTCAAAACCTTTGAGTACCCTGAGGCCATTTGGGCCAACTCATTTGCCACGTCGTTATATATCCTATTAACGTATTGAAGTTCTACTTGGTCGAATTCTTCTAACAATTCTTGGGCGATCTCATGTTGACTTATAATGGAATCACTTTAGCATTTAAAATCACCAATTAATTGGTGAATTACCAATTGAGAATCGCCCCTAACGATCACATTTTTTACTCCCATATCTATCATTAGTTCTAGGCCTACGATTAAGGCTTCATATTCGGCCTGATTGTTGGTGCACATCCTGTCTAAAGTGAACGCGAACTTGTAGCAAATCCCTAAAGGATTAATCAATGCTACTCCTACTCCTGCACCTTTAGAGATTTTTGACCCATCAAAATACAACACCCAAGGTTTGAGCTCGAACGAATTGATTTCTAATTCCATTTCTTCAGGCATGTCAAGGCATGGATGATCGGCTAGAAAGTTAGCCAAAGCCTGATTTTTGACTGCCTTTTGAGGTATATATTGTAGCTCGAATTCTGATAAAGCTAATGTCCAAAGGCCTACCCTTTGGTGTAAAATAGGGCGCGAGAATATATACTTAACTAAATTTACTTTAGAAATTAAATAAACGGTTACGGGCCGTAAATAGGCCCTTAATTTTGTATATGTGAAATACAATGCAAGACATAATTTTTCGATAGCAGAGTAATTACATTCACATTTTGTTAACCGTCTACTTAAATAGTAAATTGCCCTTTCTTCACCAAATTGGTCTTCCTGTGCGACCATTCCAGCTATTGATTTTTTTCAGCCGATACGTTCACTTTCATTGGCCGTCCTTGGATTGGTAACACTAACACTGGTGGACTTGATAAATATGTCTTCAGGCTTTTAAAAGCCTTTTGATGTTCTTCTTTCCAGACGAATTCGTCCTGATTTTTCAGCTTTAAGAGCGGCGAAAAGACTTTAGTTCGTCCTGCACAGTTAGAAATAAAGCGTCTTAAAAAGTTTACTTGGCCTAGAAACCTTTGCAATTCTTTTTTGTTGCTAGGTGGTTTGGCCTCTAAAATGGCCTTCGCTTTATTTTTTTCAAGTTCAATCCCTCTTTTGTGTACCAAGAAATTAAGAAAGTTCCTTGCATTAATACCAAATGCACATTTCAAGGGATTCAACTTTAACTTATATTACTTCATTCGCTCAAACGAACATCTTAACTGTTCGAAATGGTCCTCTTCTTTAATGGATTTGACCACTATGTCATCTACATATACTTCAACAAACTTGCCTATATATCATGAAAGATTAAATTCATTGCCCTTTGATAAGTTGCTCCTACATTTTTTAGGCCGAAAGGCATGACCACCCATTCAAAACATCCTAGAGACCCAGGGCATCTAAAGGCAATTTTGTGTATGTCTTCTTCAGCTATATAAATTTGATTGTATACTGAATACCCATCCATGAAAGAATACATGACGTGTCCGACAGTCGAGTCTACTAAAGAATCCACCGTGGGCATTGGATACTCATCTTTGGGTGTAGCTATGTTTAAATTCCTAAAATCTATGCGCACCCTTAGTTTACCATTCTTTTTTAGTACTGGTACGATATTGGACAACCATTCGACATACCTGGCTGTTCTAATAAAGCCTGCTTTCAATAATCGCTCTATCTCTTTCTTAATCTCAGGGAGTACATTAGGAGCAAAACATCTAAGAGGCTGCCTATGAGGTTTAAAATTAGGCTTAGTTGGTAACCTATGTTCCACCAAGTCTCTATCTAAACGAGGCATTTGTTCATATTCCCAAGCAAAACAATCTTTATACTCCTTTAGCAAAGCGATTAATTTATCACTAACCTCTTAATCGAGCATCTGGCTGATGAATGTTGGACGATCTTCTCCTTCATTGTCAATATTTACTTTCATCAGAGGGTCTTGTGCTTGAGCGTATCCAGGTTTGATGATCCGCATCACTTCGTCGTCCAGTTCCCTTGTAAGTACTTCTTCTTCTAAACAGTTCACCTTGTTGATTTCTCGGCCAATATTTTGTTCTAACTCAAATACTGCTAATTTGTCTTTCAGCGCTTTCAGGGCTGTCTCTTCTTTCACCTTGTCATTGCATTCCTTATTGAAAGCTATTAATTTGGCTTTAAAGGCCTGAATATCGACCGTTTGCTCTTGTTGCTTAGAACTCATTCAAGACTCCTTAATTATTCTTTTGCCAATTACTGACTCTTCTAGGGCCACTATATTTGGCCTCATCTGTCTGAACATTTCAGTGAGTGCGTCCACTGAAAATGGCTCTTCGCTTTGCACGATAACTTGAGTTTATTCCCCATCTTGTACTACCCTGACAGGTCCATAGTTTCCTTCGTACATGAATTTTTCCACCGAGTTTGCTTCTGCGATAAAAGGCCTATGATCGGCCTGTACCACCTCTACTTCGCCCTTGTTATTCAAAAAAATCAGGCATTGATGGAGCGATGAGGGTATACAGCGACTTCCGTGTATCCAATCTCTTCCTAGTAACACATTGTAACTAATAGGACCATCTATTACAAAGAAGACTGTGGTCCTAGTAGTTTTCCCTATTGTTATGTCCAATGGCATAACTCCCTTAGCTGAAGTTGCTCCTCCATTGAAACTCGTAAGGATGACTTCTGTTGGAATTATGTCACCCTCTGTCTTTGCAAATTTCCTCATCATCCTAGATGGAATGGTGTTTATAGCTGCTCCATTGTCGACAAGCACTTTTGCCACAGGGATGCTGTTAACTAGAGCTTTAACGTACAATGGCCTCAAGTGTTTAGTCATTTTCATGGCTAGCCGTTTAAAAATAACCTTTTCGATAGCTTCTATTTCTATGTCATGCTTGTTTTCTGTCGAATTATCCCCCTGTGATAAGTCGACGTGCAACATATCGCGTTGAGCCTCTGTCTCCTGAATTTCCTCCTTACTGTTTTCTAATGCTTCCTCATCAGTTACCCAACCTATGGGAGGAGGCATTATTCTTGGAGGTGATCCATACTTTTCAGAGCGAGGCACTCTCTTCTTCCTTTTGGGCGTCCCGTACAGTACGTAGAAATCGAAAGGACGCCCAGATGGTTCTCCCAACAAGTCTACTTCGTGAACTCCCTCTCGATGTAGTTGCTTCAACAGAGTATTGTGCGATACTCCTCTCCTTCTTCTTTCTATTTCTAGGTTGATTTCTTCTTCGATGTCTGTCATCTCGTCGTCTTCTTCATCATTGTAGGCCTCTCTAGAAGTCTGGCCTTCTTCACATTCCAGCACGCAAACATCTCCTTCTATGTCCTCCATTTCTTCTTCTTCTTTTGCTTTATTCTTGAATTCATTGGCCAGTAAGTAATTATTAACCACGACAAGAGGTAACATACCGAACTGGATAGTAAGGGGTTGATCTGGATCTTCTCCATCCCTTCTGTCTCGCTCAAACTTTGATCTCCCAGAAGAAGTTTCTGACAGTTCTTTCATTGATTCATCTGTACCGGTCTCTTCACTATCTTTGAGAACATTTTGATTGGCTACCTTGAGTAGTTTAGGCGCTTTAGGATGTGGCACTCCCTGTTGCTGCCTCATCATTCGTCCATAGTTTCGTTGGAAACGCCTTTGTTGGGTCCTAGTCATCTCATCGAAGGGTATTGCCCTTCCTACGTTATACTGGAATGAATGCCATACATTTGGCCGGCGAGGTTGCAGCCTGAATGTTCTCCCATTATCTACTGGCCTGAACTGACTCTCAAAAGGCGGTCCTCTATAGAATGATGTACCTCGCCCTCTACCAGGCTGAGTGTTTGGGAAGAAAGTAGGGCGATGGGGATGCTGCCATATCCCTGGTTTCTCCGTGTTCCCACTCACTTCTCTTTTACATCTTGCACACAGGACGTCTTCGTCCTTTTTTGGCTCTTTCCCCTTGATTCGTTCAAAGACACTAGGATATGGTCCAGGGTCCTCTTCTCCATCATCTATAACCAACTTGAATTTTGGCAACTTGTTTTTGAAACCAGACGTCACCATGTTCACTCCAAGTGGCTGTGGAAAAGGATTTTCATCCATTGCCATCTTCTTCTTATCGTCGAATGTAATTCGTCCTGATTCAATGGCATCATGCAATACATGGCGAAAACACAAGCAATTGTTAGTCAAATGTGACCATGCATTATGTCACTTACAATACTTTTTACCTTTAATTTGTTCAGGGTTTGGCAATTTATGCTTATCGCTCAGTTTTATTTGCGTATCCCTATATAATTTATCAAATATAAGGTCAGCTTTGTTACATCGAACGAGAACGTTCTAGCCTTTATGTTTCCATCTTTCATGGGCTCATCTTTGCCCGATGGTCTAGGCTTAGCCATTATAGGACAAGTATACGTGTCTCCTTTGACCAATTCGGTCAAACACATTTCGGCTTGATTGTATGACTCGTCGCTGATGGTATGAACGTCAAAATTTGGGTCTTTGTAATAAGTCACTTTACTAGAATTTTTCATCTACTCTTCTTCTCTTATCAGTCGTTCATACCTAATCACATTCGCACTCAACTGAAAAAGGTCAGGAAATTCCTTGTCTTGGAATTTCTTTTTTAAATCAAAGCTCAAACAGCCCTGAGCAATTTTGACAAATTCTTTTTTGAGCAGAGGTACAAAACACTTGCTTCTTGCTATCTTGAACCTTTGGAGAAAACTTTCTACCTATTCGTTTGGCATTTGACGTAGATTCGCCAAATCAGCTAAAGTGACTTCAGACTCAGTTTTATAAAATTGAGCGTGGAATAATTGTTCCGATTGTTGCCATGTTTGAACAGAGTTCACTGGCAAGTTGATGAACCAGGAAAAAGCTACTCCTGTTAATGAACTAGGGAAAAACCTCATTTTATGGTAATCAGTTACATCACCACTTTGCAATGTGAATCGCCCTATGTGTTCTAGAGTAGACACCTCTCCTAAACCGGTAAACAGTGAGAATTCTAGCACTTTATACCCTCTAGGCCATGGATATGCTTGGTCTACCCAATCAGGATATGGCTTTGTGTAAGTCGGCCTAATGACAGGACGCATCCAAAAAGCCATCTAATCCTGTACGATTTCCATAATCTGATTCCTCAACATGACGTTGGGGTCATATGAAATTCCTACAGGTTGGTTGACTGGTTGATTTGCATGAGGCCTGATGTTTGGTCCTTGATTGGCAACAAAGTTACCATGATTAGGGCCATTACCATTAGCCTGAACATCTATTCCTTCATTAACAAGTGGGGTATTCTGTCCATTGTTTAGGACATTATCTCTTACATTTGGATTATCCCCCAAGTTAGGCGTACCACTACCATTGTTCTGATTTGGCACTGCACCACCCCTTTGGTTTGAAGTAGAGGGACCAGAAAGTGGTTCTATCCCTTGATTCGGATTTAGAACTGAGGGATTATGTCCCACAATTGTCCTAGTTTGAAAGTGGTTTGCAAGAGGCATAACCGGTTGACATATTTGGCCTACTAACTTATTCATTATTTCGTTCAAAGTGTTTAGTTGTTTGGCCATGTTGTCATAATGTGCATTCCCATTTTGGGTAAATCTTTCCATATTATGAATACTTCGAAGATTTACCTGTTCAACGACATCTTGTATGAGTTCTCCAAGTAGCGCACACATAGTTCGAGGACTCAACTCTGTCATTGGTTCGTAACGACTGTTATTGCTCTGATTCTGCCCATCTGTTCGTGGAGAGGCATGCTGCTCCTCATATCGCTCGATCACAGACTGGATTCCTCCCTGACTTGCTACTTCCTTATCGAATCTCTGAGGCATATTGTTTCACTTTTTGTATTTTCAACACCAAATACCACTGTCCAACTGGGCGTGCCAAATTATTTCGCGCGGGTTCGTCGCTAACAATTGAAAAGAGATCAGACGATTGTGTAAGGGACAAACCTCTTGAGACAAAATCCCAAAAAAGGGTGTTCTTTATTGGCGATGACTTTACAATCGGAAAGTAAAAACAGAATGCCTCCAAGGGGCGCAAGCACACGAGTTACTGAAAGAAGTGTTTAAATCTAAACTAAGAAATTTAAAATTACATGTTCTCTGTTCGAGAGTTTTTTGATTCGGGCCTTTTGCTCTATGTCTTTTCTTCCTTTTATACTCCCTGGATGATCTCTTTGTGATCAACCGCCTAAAAACTGCTTGATCATTCTATAACTGCCCAATTTCCTCGTAATGGCCAACTTGTCATGAAACTGCCTTTTCGAACTGCTACCATTACTCTTTGTCGTTCAACCTTCTTCAATTGAATTCCTTGAATCGTGGAACGTGATAGGGCTACTTTAATAACTGCTTTGATAACTGCGCTTCTTGATAACCACAACACTTCATGTTTGCTAAGACCTTGGGCGACTCGAAGGTTTGGGCGAGAATAGAGTAGCAGTTCTGGGAGACTGCATGGCACTCCATTCGCTCAGATCCTGGGCGACTTGCAAGCTTAGGCGATGGTGTTACCGCGTTCATGGGCTTCCCTATTTGGGCCTTCATCCTGAATTGTCTGATTGGGCTTCGTTCTTTGGGCTATCTGATTTGGAGATCCTCCAATTGGGCTTCATTCCTTAGGCCGTTTGATTTGGGCTGAATTTTTATGTGTCAACAGGAGTGTATGTATTGTGTAAGCAATTATGCATGTCACTCTTGATTGATTTTTGAATTTGGTCAGACCCTCACCAAACTCCCTGGCCGTTCAGAGTAATTCTCTGCCTTGCGGCTTCCTACTTCCGTTTTTTTTCTACTTTGGTGAAATATTTTCAGGTGGTAGGTGGCTGACCCGTTGACTGCTGCTTTGGGCCGGGTTTCACTTGGTTTCTGGTCGGGTTTTAGGTCCCTCTTTGGGCCAGTGTGTGGGCTTTTGTTGGGTGGGTAATCTGATTGGTTGGGCCGTGTTCTCCAGCTCTTTTGTTGCTGACCCGATTGACTCCTATCTGGGCCGGGTTTCATTGGTATTTGGACGGGTTTTGGGCTGCTCAATTTTTGTTGGATGGTTGGCCTGTGTTGGACGGTTGGCCTGGCTGGTCTTTATTTTTTCTTTCTGGGCTGGTTATTCATTTATTGTTCGGCCTCTTTGCTGGACTCTCTTGGGCCCCTCTTGGTTGGATTGAGGTGCTTCCTTTGGGCCTTGTTGGGACCATTTTCTGGGCCTTTGCTGGACTTTTTTTTGGATTTCTTTGGGCCTGTAATTGGTCTTCTACTTGGGCCTTTTTTTTCCCTATTTGGGCCGTTTTCCTGGGATTTTCTTTGGGCCTTTTCTGGGCCTACTTTTTGGGCCGTTTTGCTAGATTTTCTGGGCTACTTTGGACCTTCTCTGGGCCTTTTATTTGGGCCATTTTTGCAGTGATTTCTGGGCTTCTTTGGACCTTTCTGGGCCTTTCATTTGGGCCGTCTTCGCTGGGAATTCTGGGCAGTATTTTTGGCAGGCACGTATTGGGCCATTCCTGCTGGATTTCTTTGGATCAGCCTCTATCTTATTTTGATGTCAATTTCCAGGTTTGTGATTCTGCTGGAATCATTTTTGGCTTGCTTGTCCATTTGATCTTCCCTTTGACGTCTAATTCATTTTGGCTGGGTATTCATTTCTGCTGGGCTTTTATTTGACGTCAAATTCCTTGGCTGGGTGATTATTTTTGTTGGTTTGCTGGGAAAAATTTCTGGATTTTTGCTTTCGAATTATGGGTAAGAACAAGGTTAAAAGTGGACGTCCCCCTCTTATTATTAAACCTGGTCGTATGCCTCTTGTTGAGGACATTGTTGGTGCATCCCCATCGAAGGTTTTATTGGGGGAGAATAAGGTGACAAATTTGCCTTCACCGAGCGTTTCTTTAACTCTTGGTGAGGAGGATACGGAATCTGACCAATTTGATTTTGAATCAAATTCGGTTAAAGTAATGAATAACAATGCTGAAAATGTGAAGAGTATTGATGGAGGTATCGAGAAAAAAACCCCATGGGTTAAACTTTTCAAGGATAACCGCAAAATTGAGGAAAATATCAAGTTGGAAACCTACCATAACCAATCAAACAAGGTTGTGTTGGGGGAATGTGATGAAAATGATATTGAGAATGCATGGGGATATGGTTTGGTTGGATACTTTGCCGGTAGGTTTCCAGGGAAAGTCGCGTTACTCAAATTATGTGATTCTTGGAAGGTCGACTATAAATATTACGTTCATGCTAGTGGTTGGTTGGTTTTCAAGTTTGAGACCGCTAGCGAAAGATTAAGTGTGTTACATAGTGGGCCATACTTAGTCTATGGGAGACCGCTCATGCTTAAAATGATGTCGCGTTACTTCGATTTCGACAACAAAGATGTTAGCACAATGCCGGTGTGGATTAACTTGCCGGGACTTCCCTTGGAATTTTGGTACACTAATGCATTGAGTAAGATTGTCTCTATGGTTGGGAAACCAATCTCAATGGATAAAGTGACCGCTACTAGGGGTCGTATCTCCTTTGCAAGAGCGCTTGTGGAAGTTGATGCTTTCATTGATCTTGTTCGGGAGGTAAAGGTTAGACTCCCAAATGGAAAGTTGAGGGAGCAAGAAATTGTATTTGAACATGAACCAAAGTTTTGTGGTTCTTGTAAGGTTTTTGGTCACTCGACCAAGTGGTGCAACAACAAAAATTCTGATGGGGAGAAAGGCAAAGGAAAGGTTGCTGTTTCCTATCTAAAGAAGGTTGGAAACGATGGAAAATCAACCCTAATTGCTCAAAAATCAGTTGTTAGTACTGCAGGTATGTCACAACAAATTGGGGAACTAAATGACTTGGCTAGGGAAGGCGAAAATGACCACCAACTTGGTCGAAAATCTGGGCAAAATTCTGGACAGCATGTTCATCGAAATTCTGGGCAGATTGTTGAGCAGAATATGGGCCAGAATGATCATGCTGGAACTTCTGAAAACAGGCAGAGTTTCGGCCCTCCAAATCTGGAAAATATTTGCAGCATTCCGGGGGTAAATATTGGTGAAAATGGGGCAGCAAATGATGTAGTAAATCCCCCTTTTATTGAGGTTAGAAACAGGAAGAAAGGTGCTGTCCAAAACAGCAAATCTGTTGTGAATAACCCCCCTTGCTGTCGGAAAATCGCAATGCCCTGCCCACTAAGGGGCCGGCTGTTTTGGAGGGTGGAAATCCTATGTCCATGCTGGTTTCAAACCCAAAAGAAAGGCTTAAAGCTAAAGTTGATGATGATGGGAAGTTGGCGAAAAAAACTGGTAAGAAGAAGGGCATTGCCCTCCCTTCATTAACATGAAGATTGCCTCGTGGATATAAGGGACTTTAACCCGCCCCTCAAACACAATGGGGTTAAAGACTTGATGAGACGTAATGACATTGACGTCATGGGGATTTTGGAAACAAAATTGGATCACTCGAAGCTTTCAAGAGTCATGAGAAATAAATTTGGTGGTTTCAACTTTGCTAATAATTTCGCCTATCATGATGCGGGGCGGATTTTGATTCTATGGGATTTCTTGAAGGTTGATTTGGATGTGGTGGAGACCACGGCACAACTTATTTATTGCTCTATTACTTGCAAGGTAACCTCGCGTACCTTCTTTGTTACTTTTGTATATGCATTCAATACTATTGTGCCTCGTAGGCCCCTTTGGCATGATCTTCAAGTTTTTGGTCTCAATTGCTCTTTGCCATGGTTGGTTCTTGGGGATTTCAACAATGTGCTTAACTTTGATGAAAAGAGTAATGGGCCCGATGTCACGCCTTATGAGATTAAAGATTTTTACATGTGTTGCCAAAATATTGGACTTTCGGACTTGAGATCGATTGGATGCTTCTTTACTTGGACTAATAATTCCGTTTGGAGTAAACTTGATCATGCTATGGTAAATGAGGCATGGATGCTTGAGAGCTTTGATAGTTTTGCAAACTTCCTCCCCCCGGGATGCCTTTCCGATCACTGCCCTTGCATTGTCACTTTGTTTGGGGAAGTAGAAAGAAAGAGAAGGCCGTTTAAATTCTTCAACATGTGGACTCGGCATGAAGAGTTCCTTGATTTGGTGTCTCTTGGTTGGGGTAAAGCTTTTGTTGGCACAAAGCAATTTTTTCTTTGCAAGAAACTCCATTGCCTCAAAGGATTGCTTAAGAAGATGAATGAGAAACATTTTGCTCACATTTCCTCTAGGGCCGAAAATGCTTCCAAGAAACTTGATTTGGCACATGTTGAATTGCACAATGACCTAGAAAATCCTCATCTTAAATGTGAAGTTGTTCGTTTGAGAAAAGAGGCAAATACTCTTTGTGAAGCGGAAAGGAGTTTCTATTATCAAAAAGCAAAGTGTGTGCATTTGAAGAATAGTGACAAATGTACTAAGTATTTTCATTCTTTGGCCAAGAGGAATGTCAAGAGGAATTTCATCCCGGCTATACTTAAGAGAGACGGGTTTTATTCTACCTCTCTTGAGGAGGTTGGCACCGAATTCACACATTTCTATAGTGAATTATTGGGGAGAAAAACTGTTGGACAGCATGCTAATGTGGATGTTATAAGGAACGGACCGATGTTGTCGGAGGAGAATGCTTCTTTACTTGTTCGGGATATTATGAGGCAAGAGATCAAAGAAGCTCTTTTTAGCATTGGGGATGATAAAGTCCCGGGCCCGGATGGATTTACTTCTTGTTTCTTCAAAAAATCATGGGACATTGTTGGTAATGATTTTATGGATGCTATTGAGGAATTTTTTGTTTCGAGATCTCTTCGCAAGCAAATTAATCACACCATCTTAGCCTTGGTACCTAAGGGTACTCACTCCTCTTCGGTGGGGGATTATAGGCCTATTGCATGTTGCAACGTCTTTTACAAGGTAATCACTAAGATTCTTGCCTCTCGTTTGAAGCCTATGCTTGACTCTATTGTGGACCAAGCTCAATCCGCATTTGTTGAGGGTCGGAGTATGATTGAAAATATTCACTTGGCATAAGAACTTTTGAGACAATATAACCGTAAGAGGGTTGCTCCACGGTGCCTCCTCAAAATTGATCTTACTAAGGCCTTTGATTCGGTGAATTGGGAGTTTCTTGAAGAAGTTCTTAAAGGGTTGGGGTTTCCCAATATCTTTGTTGATTGGATTATGGAATGTGTGACTTCTCCATCTTATTCCATAGCGATAAATGGGGATCTTCATGGTTTTTTCAACGGCAAAAGAGGTCTTCGACAAGGTGATCCACTCTCCCCTTACTTGTTTATTCTTTGCCTTGAATACCTATCTAGATCGTTAAAGGTGGCTACTTCGAACAGTAATTTCAACTATCACCCCAAGTGTGCTCAATTGAAGATCACACACTTGGCTTTTGCGGATGACTTGATGTTATTTGCTAGAGGGGATGTCATGTCTTTGGATATTTTATTGAATTGCCTTTCGGATTTTGGAGGCATGTCGGGATTGAATATAAATGTTGGGAAATCTTGCATCTACACCGCGGGTATTCATGATAAAGATTTGGAGGATATTCTTGCTCTCACAAATCTCCCTATTAGCTCCATGCCGTTTAGGTACTTGGGAGTACCACTTGCGGCGGAAAAATTGAAAGTTGGGTGTTATGATGTGCTCACAAATAAAATCTCATCTTATATTGGTTCTTGGTCGACTTCCTCTCTATCATATGCAGGTAGGACTGAGTTTGTGCGAGCCGTCCTCCAAGGTGTGGAATGTTTTTGGCTTTCTATCCTCCCTATCCCGGCTACGGTAATTTCTAAAATCAATAGTCTTTGTCGTAGCTTCCTTTCGGGGGGGGGGGTAAGAAACCTTTTGTTGCTTGGAACACTATTCTCTATGATTCTCTTGCTAATGGTGTCTATTAGTACTTTCATCATTGATCTTTTTTTTTGCACGTTTTTGGACATTGATTTGCCCGGGTATGCCCGGAGTACTTGTATTTGATTATGGACATTGTCTAGCCCGGGTATGCCCGGTGTATTTGTACATGGTACATTTTTTATCTATACATTTACATTTACCGATAAAAAAAAAAAAACTATTATGCAGGCTTGATATTTGAGTCGAAGCCCGTACTAAAGGCTGCAATCACCTCACATTCAGGATTATATAGAATGCATCTATTACTTTTTGAATGGTCCAACATTGCGATGTTTTGAAAGAAAAAAAAATAAAATAAAACTAAACTCTATCGAGCATTAGGATTTAGGCACTTTGAAAATTCCATTTATGTAGTGACTTTTTATTGCAACAAGCCAAAACAACTTTAACAGTTTTGGGTCAAAATTTCTATAGGTGTAGCTACATTTCCAATTGTCCCCACGTCTTAAGAGGGAAAAGAAGAAGAAGAAAGCAACATGTGAATTAAGGTCATTTTTATTGGCTCAAATATAACTATAGCAAAAAAGAAATGGGTACTTGAAAACGTCATTAGGTGTAGATCGAACTGAATAAGGATTATATAAAATGCATCTATTACTTTTCATTTCAAAAATGCTATTAATTTATTTGAGACTTGATACAATTCATAATAAACTTATTTGTCAATTGTACTTTTGGGGGTATAATATGAATAATATTAAACTAAAAATTATTTTATTGATTTATAAATACGAAGAAAGTTATCAAATAACTAAGAAGAAGGATATCCTTCCCCTTGACCTCCGACCTAAAGCATTTTCGGTGAAAAAAATATTATTATAAACATCAGTAGGTCAGTGTCCTTGCACGTAGTCCAAGGCGATATCACCGTAGTGATGCCATATCACTCATATCTTGCATGGCTCCATATGTTTATGCCGCCATTTACTCATGAGCCACGACTTTAAGGATCGAAATTCAACCATCTCGATCATGGAGGCTATCGTTATGAGCCAGTTTATTGAGAGTCCAATTATTGCCTTGAAGAAGGAAGGCGATGAACCTACAAGAAGTTAATTTGTCTTCCAGGCTGTCGTCGATGTGGCATTGGGTTGTTTTCTAAAAACCTCAGAAGTTGGTGATCATTGAGGTGGCTGCATTTTACTTTAATTAAAAGAAATCTAGATCCTGCCTGTTTTCAATAAGTAGCTAATAAAAAAATGAAGATGCCTGGCCTCCCTTTAGTTCATAAACTCCTCTTTCTTTATCCTATTTCGTGTATTAAACAACTAGCCTAGTCATCTCATAGGCATTTGTTGACAAGGTGATAGGATGTCATTGCATCGCATCAACACACAGACATTTGTGGAAGGCGCTCCCAGCTCATTTTTTGACGTAACATTTTACTTAACTAACAATCTGTTGACCTGCGTAGATAGAGACTAAACAATTCTCTATTGGATATGTTACTAGGAAGCTCCACGCTTCACAAGGCATTGAAGAATTATGGTAAAGAACTTGGAAAAGAATTAAATGCTGAGCAATTGAGGAATTTTTTTCTTGAAAAGCATAACGTGAACCCATATGCTTGGAAAATGTTCCTCATAAATATTTGCCAGAAGTTAAATCATTTTTCTGAGTGTTTGAGCGCCATTTTTATAAAATAATAATAATAATAATAAAATATATTTTAAAATAGTAGATTGATGAGAAATGTGTGATGAAAAATAAGAAATTTTTGTTGATTTATGTGTAATATTATTTTAATGAATAATATGTGGTTGGAACGAAAAGAGAAAAATGTATTTTGGGAAGAATAATATATCTACATATTTTATGAGATTCATAAATATTATTCACTTATTCACCATTTTATTTCCATATATTTGCAAGTGTATTATTGTTAATACCTTTTAGATGAATCAATCCGACTTCTTCATGATTAAATTGACTTAAAAATTCATGAAAGTAATAAATTCGAAGAACTATTTTCATGTCATGATTTGGTAAACATCAAGTTAGAACAATAACGAAAGAACCCTTAAGGTTATATTTGATATGCTAGATGACTAAACTAATTAGAAATAAAGATAACCGAATAAATAAATAAAACACGTGAAGTGTTTGTTAGTTGTGTAGACTATGACTATCTAACTAAATCACACACAATATATTTCAAAATTTTCTCTCGACAAGTATCTTTTATATATATAATGATGGATTATAAGTAAAACTTATAAAATTCAAATTTTTCTTTTTATTTTTCCGATAGAGTGAGAATCTACTTTTTAAATTGTCCTCTACCCAATACAATACCCTTTTCCGATTCTCATACGTTTACCTTATTCACAATAGAGTTGCTACATGTATTGAGGATTTTGTCGAGGTTTATACGGGGAGACATTTGTTATATTTTTTTATTGAAAATTGTAAAAGAAGTTTTGCCGATTAGGTGCTGTCGTCTGACAAAAAATCCCATGTACAAGGAAAACAACTGTATTCACAAACCGATACGAAGACAATCTTACTACTACCAGCATAACAACCATGCCATTAAAATAATAATTTCACAATCACATGTCAAAGTGTTTAGTCCTTATCAAAGAAGAAGCGGACCAATATCTAATTTATTCACAAAATCGGGGGCCATAAATGTAAACAAAAACAAAACAGTAACAGCTGATTATCTGTGCTGTTTTGCCAGTCTAGTTTTCTGTGTTTCTCACAAAACACCGTTTTGAAACGTTTTCCTAGTTACCCTTTATGATCACTTTTTGAGACCCTCTCCCTCCCCCTTCCCCTCTCCCTCTCTATTTAATTCTTTCTCAATCACACCATTTTAAGGTCTCAAACAAGAAATTTTCGATTCCTAATCCAGATAAATATCTTTGTATTCAAATTTTCTGTGTATTTTAAATAGAAAATAACTAGGCCAAAATATTTGGAACTGCGGCTTCTGTGGATTAAACACGCCTTTTTGGCTGCTTCTGGAATCTTGAAGAAAAATCTCAAGTACCCGTTTGTTTTTCCTGTGATTTTAGTGCGAATTTTGTTCGTTGGCGGTTTAATTTCTTTTTGTGGTTTTTTATTTTTTTGAATAATTAACGCGTAAATTTTTGTTGCTCTTTGTTTTAGATTTCTGGATTTTGCCGATGGAGAATTGGCGGAGTCAAAAGTGGGATAATCATAGACAGGAACCTCGCAGAAGCAAATCACCGCAGTATAAGAAGCCACCCCGTGGTTCGTTTAACATTTTGGTTTTGAATTTTGACTATTTTTATTTTTGTTTCTCTGTTTGCATGTTATGGTTTTCAAAATCAGGCACAACCTGTGAGCTTCTTGAACGGTTTCTTATATTGTTTGAAAAGTATTTTTCGTTTCTTTGTCTTCTCGAAGGTTCTGAAATTTGAAATTTGCCTATAGTTCATGCTTTATAAATAAGACGATATACCTAATTCTTTACATACACTCACAATAGGGGTGTGGGACCACATGTTGGGATTATTTTATTCACGCAGGTCCACATGCTTGTGAGAGTAGGTAAACCAAATTATGTACACTTAGAATTATCCTAAAATATCAAGTCTTTTTCTGGATTTGTATCCTGAGTTTCTTGCTTTCTGCATGTGCATTTTTTCGTGTCGTATTTTGGTTATGAAATTGTGTAATTTGAATAGCAAGTTTTCTAGAATTGTTTCTTTGATTTCTAGATTGCATTTTTTTCATGCCTTATTTTGGTAATGAGGTCATCTATTCTGTTTATTGCTCCTTTTATGCACTATTTACCTCATTTTTCATACACTGGTCCTGGTTAGCTTGTTAAAGGAAGATGTTTGCAGCCCTTCGGGGTAAAACTTTGTCAAATCTTATGGAAATGCTAGTCTTACTGCCATATGTGAACTATGATGGTCTTCCACTCTTTTTAGTCCATAAGAAATTTAGGATTTATGGATTACTCTTGAAATTTTTGGCGTTTGCTGCCAATTGGCCTTTTAAAATTTTAAAGTTGCCAATAGTTTGTTCATAGATTCGGAGAATATATTTTCTGATTTAAATTTGGCATGTTATAGACTCCTGCACGACTATTATAAATTCTTGGATGTAAATTGGTTATTTTATACTGAGAAACTTGTGAGGTAGCTTGAAATTCCCTTGATTTTGTAAATTATGTATTTATTTTCATAGATTCAAATTAGTAAAACGAGGCAGATAAAGGGTGAAGATGAAAATATTATGCTCAAATGTTTGTAAAGCATGAATAGATACCCCTGCATTTGTATGTAATGATAAGCTATTTTGTCTTTGGTATAATTTCTGCTTATTCCTTTAATGCATTTGTTACTATAAGTTCTTGGATTTAATATGTCTATTTTAGGCAATAGCTAGAAATTTTCCAAGATTTTGTGAATTATGTATTTATTTCAATAGATTCAAATTAGTAAAATATGGCAGGTAAAGTGCGAAGATAAATCATACTCAAATGTTTGTAAAACTCGAATGGATACCTCTACATTTGCACGTAATGACGAGCTGTATTTGTCTTTGGTGTTATTTTCCTTGAATGCATTCGCTAGCTCTATTTTGCTGTTCCATTGTTGTCTATTATGCTTCAAATGTATCTATATCAATTTCTTAGTTAGTAGGAAAAATTAAATAAAAGAAACTTCTATTTTCATACATTTATGTGTGGAGTTGGTCTTTCTTTATCTTTTCATATCTGAAATTCATATGCTTTACACTACCTCCTGCAGGTAGTTGGCAGCCAAGAGTGCCTTTATGGGAGAAAGAATTCTGCAAAGTGATTGGTTCAATAGATTGGGAAACATTTTTGCACATGAAGAAATTCATTCATCTATACAATAATGTGCTTGAATGGAATGATTCTGCTGGGGAAGAGGCATTTAGAAATGCCAAGAAACGATTCTGGGCAAAAAGGCAGGGCCTCCCCTGTGATGCATTGTTACCGGATCCAGATCTTTACATTGATGAAATAAATTGGAGTTTGGAAATTGATGCGGAGGTGCTATTGGAGTTTGAATGCAATCCCGAAATTCCCAAGGCAGGTGAAAACCACGAGACAGTCGTAATTTTTGGCGATTCTTTCCTTGCAAACCAAGCATTCTTATCGACTGGCTGGGGTGACAATGAAGAGAATTTTAAAATACCAACTAATGAATCTCCTGCCAATTATGGTATTTTAGAGTTGCATGACTGGGATGGAACTGCAAATGGATGCACTGATTATCGCAATAATACATGGTACGTTAGCGATGTCAGTGGAGCTGTTGGACATATGCCGTGGGAAGGTGATTCGAATAATAACTGGGGTTGGAATCATTCGAATGGTCATGACAATTATGAAGTGAAACCTGTGAAACCCATTAAACCCAAATATTTTGAAGACAAGAAAGCAGACAATGTTCAGGGATCAAGGGACGACAACAATATGGGGAGAGTTGATGATGCTGGTAGATACTTATCAAGATACAGAACTCCAAGATTCCAGGTCAATGAGCACCATAAAAATCACCTATGGTGGAAGGACAGAGGTCGAAGAAGATAACCATTTTTTGAGAGAAACATTCAGCTTCACATAAAGGAAGGAGAAAATAGTGGAATATGGTGAATATATAACAGCTGAGCAAACATGGAGTCGGTTGAACCCTGTTTTCTTGAATGCAAAATAGACTTGATTTATTTCATTTCATTTATTATGCATCTTTAAGTAGTGTATATAGTACTAAACTCAGCAAAGTCTGCTGTATAGAGTTTCTTTTGGAGCGTGTTCTGTCATGTAGTTTCCTACAAAATTTTGAAGATAATTTTCTGGTATTGAGGGAGATTGTATTACAAGTCATTACTGTTTTGTCTGTCTATATATATAATTATACTATTTCCATCTCTAACAGTAATAGAATATTTTGGTGTTCGATGTAATAAAATATATTGATGTTAGTAATGGAATATTCTGGTGTTCGAAATATGTCTTTTTCTCCTACTCAAGGTCATAAGCACGACTCTTCCGGCTGGATACAACAATATAGGAAGAGATCGTTCTTGGGGTCGATAAATTTTGCATGAGGGTTGTTTGGCACTTAGGATAAAGTTTCTATTAAGTTGGATACCATCAATCAATTTAAGAGCCACTGGCGAAAGTAGGACTTGACTTTTAGGATGAAACGGAGGATAATAAGTATGTTTTTGTACACTTATTTAGGTTACAAACATGACTTAAATACGAGCAAAATGATTGAATTACGACTTAATCTTGTACATTTGTGAATTGTAGGAAACAACGATGAACATGGTGAAATTCAGGAGAAAACACGCGAAAAAGGACTAAAGTGACGCAAAGTAAAAGTTCAGGGACCAAAAGTGCAAATATTCAAAAGTTGATCCGATGAACAAATCGAGAAATCAATTAGGCCAATTACCAACTGATGATATCGTGGGGTGATGAAATGAAAAGAATGAAGAGGAGATGATAAGAAGTGAAGGATGCAAGTTGGAGGACCAAAACACAATTTCTCCATAGTTGATAGTACTATGCGACCGTATAGTACTATCCTCTATGTGGTTGCATAATACCATACCGAAACAAAATATGGTTGAAAAAATTCTTCTATGCAACCGCATAGAATTGCTTTATGCGGTCGCATAGAACAAAAAATTTAAAAAAAATTTGGTTTCCTTTTTTGTTTCGAAACTCTTATGAAAACAAGATTTTAGGGTCCTATAAATACAAAAACTTGACCAGAACGAAGGGGACGTCGATTTTACATGTTTTTGGAAGATTTTGAAGAAGAAACAAGAGATAAACACTGTGCCAATTGAAGATCGAAGTGAATATTGATTCGGGTGATGTCGTTTTTTCAAATACTTTTAAGTTCTGTTCTTTTTAGCATGTTAGGCTAAATTTATTACTATTAGGAGATCGATGAACCTTGTAATACCACGTTTAATTATTGTCTTGGATCTTTGACGTATGTAAACACCAATTCCGGAATTGATTGATTTATTTCGTTTTTATTTTCATATAATTATTGTGCACGTGATTATATGAATGTGGTGACCTGTTTTATACATTCGAAAGAAGGAAAATAAGTTCGACATAGTATAAACGACATAGTATAAATCGTCATAGGGTCCGATAGAGGATAGAAATATACCTCTATGCCTTGTGTGAATCAATTGATATTCGTGAATTATAATGCATGTCGTTATATTAGTATTTATCATAGAAATATAGTCGAATCATATATTGGGATAGGTTTGGCATTGCTCGAGAGAGATTGCTAAATTAAAATAGGAATATCGATTCATCTTTTGTGAAATTGTGTGTCAAATTTGCATAAATGACTATTGAACAGGTATTATTTGGGGATTCGTGATCCTAGTGAGTTAGAACATCCATTAATTCTATAAAATTTTAGTTAAACTGCATCCAAGTTACTTTGAATTTAGTATAATCCTTAGTCAATAATTGCACCAACGATTACATTTTGTTAGTCAAAGTACAAAAATGCAATTTGCTTGTCGTGTTTCGGTTAAGGTCATAATAGATTAATTCGAACTAATTCAATCCTTGTGGGATCGATACTTGGACTTATAGTCTATTTTACTACTTGTTAACGAACCGTACACTTGCGGTAGATTTAAAATCGAAACAAATAATTTAGCGAACAAGTTTTTAGCGCCGTTGCCAGGGATTGAAATTTAGTTTTAATTTTATCTTTTGTGACACTAATTTGAACTTATCTAGATTAGTAGTAATTCGTTTACTACGTTTAGTTTATTAATACTTCAATTTAATTTTGTATTGATTTTGTAATCTCAGGGCTTGTATGCAAGGAGTACCTGATCAAGATTTGGTTTCCATAAATCCAGAGATCGAACGCACATTCCATCATAGGCAAAGAGAAGCAAGAGCGGCACAACAAATGGCTAACGAGCAAAATCGATCGACAATTCCACGCAACGAAGGCATGGCAGTTGAAGATGATGGGAATATAGTACTTGGGGACTTCATGGCTCCATTGGTGGTCCAAAGTCAATCTAGCATTGTGTATCCTCCATTTGGGCAACCGAACTTCCAGCTGAAAACAAATGTGATTCAAATGTTTCAGAATGAGCATCAATACCACGGGATGGCTAGTGAAAACCCACATACACACATATCCCGATTTCTAGATATGTGCCAACACTTTAGGTACCAGGGTATCTCGGACGATGTTATAAGACTGCGGTTGTTTCCATACACCTTGCGGGATAAGGCACTTGAATGGCTGGATTCGCTTCCCGTTGCAAGCATCACCACTTGGAGCGAGCTAGCCCACAAATTCTGCACCAAGTTCTTCTCGCCAGCAAAGGTAGCAAAAATGCGGCATGATATCTCTATTTTCAACCAAGGTGAGTCTGAATCATTTGAAGAGGCATGGAATCGTTTCAAGAATATGTTAAGGAAGTGCCCGCAACATGGTTTTAACAAGAAGACACAGATCCGATCTTTCTACACTGGACTACTTTCATCCTTCAAGAGCATGGTGGATTCCTCATCTGACGGGTCTATCTCCACGAGAACAATTGATAGAGCATGGGAGCTATTTGAGAGAATGGCAACAAATTTAGCCATGTGGTCTATAGATCGAGTGGTTCAGAAGAGATTGCCAGGGGTTTATGAAGTAGATACTTATTCTGCACTATCTGCAAAGATAGACTCTTTGTTCCATAAGGTTGAGAGCATTTCACAAACCGCCACTGCTAAACAAGTCAAGAAGCTGAGTTGTGAAGAATGTGGAGCAGACCACAATACTGTTAATTGTCCAATTCTCGCACAAGGGGTCGAACATGCAGATTTTGTGCAATGGGGTCAACGCCAACAAAACAACCCACATTCGAAAACCTTCAATCAGGGCTGGAGAAAACATCCAAACTTCTCATAGAGCAATCAGAATCAAAACAAACCACAAGGTCAATATCAGCAGCAGGATAAAAAGCTACCATTGGAAGAGATGTTTGAAAAGTTCATGGTAACAACCAACCAGTATATGGAAGCCAACAATCAGTTTATGCGAAAGACAGATGCAACTCTTCAAGACCAGAGTGCAGCAATCAAAAATTTGGAGACACAAATGGGACAGATGGCAATCTCCATTACGGGTAGAGTACCAGGAAATCTGTCCAGCAACACTGAAATCAACCCTAAAGAGCACGCAAAGGCTATAACAACCAGAAGTGGAGTACAACTACCGGAGATACATGTCAAAAGATCGGTAGCTAGCAAGAAATCAGCACCAACCTCGGATAACGAAATTGTGGAACAAACTGAACAAACAATAGGGAATGTGGGCAAAGAGAATTCCAATACATCACGGGATGCCATTTCTATCACCCCTCATAAGCCTCCTATTCCGTTTCCACAGAGATTGAAAAAGCACAAATTGAATCAGCAATACAGTAAATTTCTTGAAGTCTTCAAGAACTACATATCAACATTCCATTTGCCGAAACACTTGTTCAGATGCCAAGTTATGCAAAATTCCTGAAGGATATCCTCTCCAACAAGCGAAAGATAGAAGAACACGAAACAGTAATGCTAATTGAGGAGTGCAGTGCCAGAATCCAGAGGAAGTTGCCTCCAAAACTAAAGGATCCAGAGAGTTTTACTGTACCTTGCACTATTGGAAATTGTCACTTTGATAAAGCATTGTGTGATCTAGGAGCAAGTATTAATTTAATGCCTCTCTCTGTTTTCAGGAAACTCGGCTTGGGAGAAGCTAAAGCCACAACGGTTACATTACAATTACCAGATAGATCCCTCACACATCCAAGAGGGATTATTGAAGACATATTGGTCAAAGTGGAGAAGTTCATATTTCCAGCTGATTTCCTTATCTTGGATATGGAGGAAGATAAGGATGTTCCACTTATATTGGGGCGACCTTTCCTGGCTACTGGAAGAGTGATTGTTGATATTTAGAAAGGGCAGCTTATATTGAGGCTTGGCAAAGAGCAAATCTCGTTCAACGTGTTCAAGGCAATGAAATTCCCGACTGAGTCAGACAGCCATTTCCAGATCGATGTAATTGACAAAATAATTCAAGATACATTTCGGCTACATCATCCTTCCGATGCTTACGAGGCGTGCATTGCACATTTTCAATCCACTCACACTGATTCGAGTGAGATTGAAATATGTGCACGATTCTTGGAGACTAATCCGCCATACATACGCAGACGTTACTTCGAAGAACTGGGAACCAGGACTACACAGTCAGTGCCATCTATTCAGCAACCTCCCAAATTGGAACTCAAGCAACTGCCACCACACGTGAGATATGCTTACCTGGGGGAATCTTCTACACTTCCGGTTATTATTTCAAGTACTGTCAGTGAAGTGAAGGAAGAGAAATTACTTCGGGTGTTAAGGGAAAACAAAACAGCCATTGGATGGTCAATTGCAAATATCAAGGGGATCAGTCCGTCGCTATGTATGCACAAAATACTCATGGAGGAAAAATTCAAAACAAGCATTGATGGTCAGCGGAGATTGAATCCACACATGAAGAAAGTGGTTAGGGCTGAGGTATTGAAGTTGCTCAACGCAGGCATCAGCTATCCAATATCAAATAGTGCTTGGATCAGTACAGTACAAGTTGTTCCCAAGAAAAGGGGTATCACAGTGATAGAAAACGAGAAAAACGAGTTGATTCCTACATGGACAGTGACTGGATGGAGAGTTTGCATTGATTACCGCAAACTAAACGCTGCTACTCGAAAAGATCACTTTCCACTACCATTCATTGATCAAATGCTGGAAAGACTAGCTGAGCATTCACATTATTATTTTCTGGATGGATATTTCGAGTATAATCAGATTTCAGTAGCACCTGACGATCAGGAGAAGACAACTTTTACTTGCCCCTACGGTACCTTTGCATACCGTAGGATGCCGTTTGGTTTACGCAATGCTTCTGCAACTTTTCAGCGCTGCATAATGGCTATCTTCTCATATATAATTGAGAAATTCATCGAGGTCTTCATGGACGATTTCTCAGAGTTCGGGTCTTCATTTGATGAGTGCTTGGAGCATTTGAGTCTTGTGCTACAGCGGTGTACGGAGACTAACTTGGTATTGAATTGGGAGAAATGCCACTTTATGGTGCAGGAAGGCATCGTGCTAGGACACAGAATCTCAGCAAAGGGTATTGAAGTGGACAGAGCAAAGATTCAGGTGATCGAGAAATTACCGCCACCTACATCTATGAATGGTTTTTGTAGTTTCCTCGGGCCTGCCGGTTTCTACAGAAGGTTCATCAAGGATTTCTCAAAGATTACTAAACCGTTGTGCGGTCTGTTGATGAAGGAATCCACATTTGAGTTAACAGATGAGTGTCTACTTGCTTTTAACACCTTGAAGGAGAAGTTGATTTTTGCACCAGTGATCATTACGCTAGATTGGAATCTACCGTTTGAATTAATGTGCGACGCCAGTGATTATGTTGTTGGGGCTGTCTTAGGACAACGAAAAAATAAGATATTTCACGTGATTTACTATGCAAGTAAGACCTTGAACGAAGCTCTACTCAATTATACAACTACAGAAAAAGAGCTCCTTACCGTAGTCTACGCCTTTAACAAATTTTGGTCATATCTCGTGGGATCAAAGGTTATCGTTTACACAGATCACGCAGCTATCAAGTACTTAATGGAAAAGAAGGACGCAAAGCCCCGTCTCATTCGTTGAATACTGTTGTTTCAAGAGTTTGACTTGAAAATCAGGGATAAGAAAGATAGTGAAAATGTAGTGGCAGACCACTTATCTCAACTCGAGACCACAGAATAGATAGAAACAGTGGAAATCAACGAAGTCTTCCCAGATGAACAGATTTTTGGTTTGGGGGAGGCACCCTAGTATGCCGACATCGTTAACTACTTAGCCAGATCTATCATGCCGCCTGATTACTCCAGTCACCAGAAGAAGAAATTTTTCTCTGAAT
Source organism: Olea europaea var. sylvestris (assembly GCF_002742605.1). Taxonomy (NCBI): domain Eukaryota; kingdom Viridiplantae; phylum Streptophyta; class Magnoliopsida; order Lamiales; family Oleaceae; genus Olea; species Olea europaea. Next base: position 29,975,797 of record NC_036238.1, read on the forward strand.
TGAAATATTATTTCTGGGAGGATCACATCCTATACAGGCGAGGTGCAGATCAAATTGTTCGTCGCTGTGTACCTGAGGAAGAAGTAAAATCCTTCAATCAAGTTTTTATTGGCCTACACTATTTAGAGATGCCTTTGAATTCATGAAAAGGTGTGACCGATGTCAACGCACCGGAAATATATCCAGGAGAAATGAAATGCCTTTGAATAGTATCCTGGAGGTGGAACTATTCGACGTCTGGAGGATCGACTTCATGGGGCCATTTAACCCATCCTTCTCTAACCAATACATATTAGTGGCTGTGGACTACGTATCAAAGTGGGTAGAGGCCGTTGCACTACCTACCGATGATGGGAAGGTGGTGATTGAGTTTCTAAAGAAACATATTTTTACCCGCTTTGGAACACCTAGGGCTATAATCAGTGATGGGGGCAAACATTTCTGCAATCGTCAGTTCGAACAATTGTTGGCTAAATATCATCCCCAAACCAGCGGACAGGTCGAAGTGTCCAATAGACAATTAAAGCGAATACTTGAAGTCACAGTAAGTTCATCACGAAAGGATTGGTCTAAGAAATTGGACGACGCCTTGTGTGCCTATAGGACTGCATTCAAGACCCCTATAGGAATGTTACCATATCGACTGGTTTTCGGGAAAGCATGCCACTTACCCCTTGAGATAGAACATCACGCTTACTGGGCAATGAAGAAATTGAATTTGGATTTGAAGGCTGTGGGTGAAAAACGTCTCCTACAACTTAATAAGCTGGATGAACTCAGAATGAAAGCCTACGAGAATTCAAGAATCTACAAAGAGCGTACCAAGAAATGGCATGACATGTACATTCAGAGGCGTGAATTTATGGTGGGGCAGAAAGTACTACTCTACAACTCTAGGCTTAAGCTGTTTCCAGGAAAACTGTGATCGATGTGGTCTGGTCCGTATACTGTTACATAGATTTTTCCACATGGGGCAGTTGAAATCATTCACGACAGCAAGGGGACATTCAAGGTCAATGGACAGCGTCTAAAGCATTATTGGGGCGGCAATTTTTCAAAGGAAAAGTCTACCGTTCATCTTCGATCATCAGAATGAAGCAACACGGTAAAGTCGAGCTATCGACCATAATCTAGCGCTGGTGGGAGGCAACCCACTGTATCCTTTTATTAGCTTATTTTTCACATTATTTTTTGAAATTATTTCATTTCTGCATTTGCATTTTTTTTAGGGTCATGAGTTATTCATGCATGTTAATTGGATTGAACTATCATCCCCATAATTTTCTAGGCATTACATACATGGTAGTTGAGTTTGAAACGATGTTGGGTGTTTGGGAGCATGGTTCACGCTTTTCTAGATAAATAAATAAATAATTTTTTATGAGGAAAATACTTTTTTTCTGCATTTCAGTGTTCATTAAAAAAAAAAAAATTGGTCTATGCGATCCCATAGACATAATGTCTATGCGACCGCATAGATAGTTACCGAACACAAAAGTGGGAATATTCTTACTACTATGCGACCGCATAGCTTAGTACTATGCGGCCGCATAGTAGATCTCAGTCATGGTTTTAACCCATGACCGAGACATTCTTCCCCATTTTTCCCCTAATTTCCTCCCACACCATCCTCTCCACTCTCCAACACACATCAACACGCCGAGCTTCACTCGATTCCTCACCCCATTTACTCCATCAATCAACATTCCACGCATCCCGTGCGAAGGCTAGGTACGTTCCTCTTTTCTTCTTCTATGTATTTGTTTTCTCTAATTTGTTTCGCCATGAGAATATGCTATTTAAGCTTGTTTGTGGAGAATGGGCATTAGGTAGTCGTTGAATTTGTGAATGTTGAACTTGATTTGTGTTTTGGATGGGTGGCACATCACATTTTAGGTATTTTGTAAGCTTCCAATGCATGTATGTTATATGTTCGATAAAATGTCTAGTCGAGCTTTGTAGTGCATTATGTGATATCTCGCAATTGTTTTTCCAAATACGTACCCTATCATGCACATTGTGATCAATTACCATCAAAATTGAGTCGAAACACTCACGCACCAACCACTCACACATTAAGGCACACGTGTTAGGTTCACGTCACCTCATCGCACCCACTTCGTCCCTTGCGTTAGATACCCGTACGACATCCAATGATGAATATGTGTTACTCCACACTACATACTTTCATATGCCCGGAGGTTGCTCGGGAAAACTTCAACTTTTCTCGATGATGTCCGGGGACGAACATGCACACTTAATCATCGGGTTACTTGATCCATTTTGGTTGTTTACACTTGTGTTTGTGTGTAACTTGTCGTTTTGCTTTCCCTGGACGTTCTTGAGCATGTTTTTCTTAACATTTGCATGTTATTACTTTCACAACCACTTGAACGACCATGCATCACATCACTTCCACCTTGCAACGCATAAGCACATGGCATGTCACAGCACCTTACGTCCCATACTTTCTGCCATTAATTGGCATACCAAACGAAGTCCATTTGCTTTGAAATTTGAATATGTGATAGATCTCATTGAATACTCTCATATGCCTGGAGCTTGCCTAGGGGAATATCGATATTTTTCGATGATGTCCGGGGTCGAACATGTGCACTCGATCATGGATATGATTTTTTTTACATGTGTTTGTTTCGGCCTAACTTTCCTATTTTTTTACCTCAACATTCTCTTTATACTTCCCTCTTTGTCATACTTTGATACGTGCACACCATGGTATTCTATATGCTCGTTGAAGCAAGTTTGGGGGGTTTGTAAACTATTTGTCTCGCTTACCTCATTCCCCCTATCGTTTTTTATTACTGCAGTTTACTGACTACTGTACCTCTAACTTTGCAGGATGCCCCCAAAGCGTACATCAAAGGGAAAGGAGAAAATTGGTTCCACATCTGGCACAACCCGGACTAGGGAGCCCGAAGGGGGAGTCCGGCGTTTTCTTTCTTCCGACCAAGCAGCACGCTATGCCAATATTATCCGGGAATGGGCACTTATCCCCGAAAGACCAGTTAAATTGGATGATTTCCCAAGTTTTGAACCGGTTTATCTAGTCCACAACTGCGGGTGGGAAAAGGTGATTGAAAGACCACACCCCGTCTATGAAAACTTGGTGCGGGAATTCTATGCAAATTTCAATGCTGAAATAGACACACCGGGATCCGACCATCTGCATCAGACTACTATCATCTCACCTGGACAAATGTAGTCCCAGTCCCGCATGATTTCAACTGGGTTGAAGTGGTCGAAGTTTTATTGGGCCGAAAAAATGCTTGGCCGCTCCCTACTGCTGATTGGTATCAGATAGACCTCACTCCGTCTATAGCCATCCTTTGGTTATTCATCTGCCACGTCATCGAGCCAATCTCCCATCGGACGACATTCACCGATCAGAAGGCAGGTTTTATTTACCACTTAGTTCGGAGGAACAAAATTGACTTGGCCACCTATATTTACAATCAGATACACGTTATAGGCGTATGGGGTGACAGGCACACATCACTGATATTCCTGAGCCTGATAAGTGGAATTTGTAGAGCAGCTGGCATTCAAGTTCAGCCAGGGGAGGCATCGGAGAAACCAAGTCCTTTTATCAAACACCTCACACTCGAGGCCCAGGATCGCGCCAGGATTAAACATCAGCAGAAATTGGAAAACGAGCGCCGACGACAGCAACAGGCTACAGAGGGACAAGCAGCTGCGGACTTTGAAATGCCACAGGCTCCACCACCACCAGTTGACGTGGACACCCAGTTATTACGGCAGATGTTTGCTACTATGACTGGACACGGTCGAGACATGCAGCAGCTCCAGCAATCCTTTGGGGCACTGACTACCACAATTCAGCAGGTACAGACAGATATGGCATCTGCACGAAACTTCGCATCAACTGCCAGCAGTGAATCCATCGCAGCACGCCGATAGATGAGTACCTTTGATGGGCGTTTGGGCATGTACGTTAGTCGGATGGACGGTATACAGTGGCAGGTGAACGAGTTTTGGGACCGTCTAGGAAATTTGGAGACGAGGGTTCAGGCCATGTAGATAGAGCAAACCCAGCAGTCTACCATATTGAGGGAGATCTTGTCTCGCCTTCCCTCTCCTCCTGGCGATGATGATGCCGAGCCCAACTTTCCATCCCAGCCGCCGTTTTGATCAGGTGAGTATTGTTTATCCCATTTAGATTCTTCATCTTCATTTTGTCCTTAAAAATTATGTCGTTAATCTTTTGTTAATCTTACATTGAGGACAATGTATTAACTAAGTTTGGGGAGGGTGACATAGCAATTTATTTCACACCTTTATCTGTTCATCATTATCTGTTTTCATTACTGCATAATGCACGCATGATGAGTGAAAAAAAAATTGGATTCTATTCAGTTTGTTTTAATTCTCTTCATGCATGCTTGTGTGGGTTTAATAACCTCGTTCGCTATGATATTATTATTGGACTAGTTTAAACTGCAAAACTTTGGATCTGGTGTTAATTAGACTAACTGATACTTGTTGGTACAACATATGACATTATCTATGCACGCTATTCATGCTTGACATGTTAGGTGAGTTAATGGATTTTGAGCATAAAGTAGGAAAAAAATGATAACCCTCTATTGAGTTAACCCATAAACTACCTAAAGACAGTTTGGTGATGGTTAAGCTATTATAGGAAAGCATTGACATGAGTGGAAGCTCCGTGCATGAAATTTATTGTGTGGACTGTATAGACCAGAGGGGTGAAGATTAGGTGAAAATCTTAAATTAGGGGTTGGTTTTGGAAACTAAATGTCTAGAAAAAAAAGACAAAGGACACAATTTTTATATGTGAGAATAAAACATTTCTTTTCATGCCTTTAAGACTCGAGCAAGTAAGCCTGTAAGGATATTTCAAAATCTGGTGCCCTAAAACCAACTGGTTTGGAATCACCGGCCCAAAACTCGTTATATGGGTCATATAGAAAGCAAGAGGGAAAGGAGTTAATAAAAAGTCATCTTATCAAGTATTTATAACTCGAGTGAATAAGTCTGCAAGGGTTTAAAACCTGGTGCCCTACAACCAACTGGTTTGGGAGTCACCGGCCTAAAGCTCGTTACATGGGTTATATAGAAAGCAAATGAGAAGATGAAAATCAATCAAAAAGTAAAGAAAGGTGAGAAAAATAAAAGAGAGACAAAACATGACAAAAAGCCCTTAGACATTTGGTTGAAGAGACTGTACCTCTGAGGTGAGACAAGTAATCTAGTTTGATCTTGACTGTCAAAGCAATTAAATCTAGGAGAGCCTTCGCTTTTTGAAATGTAGACTTGTGATAGTAATGCTACATCCGAACTACGAAAGGGTGAGGACTACAACTATATAAATTCCTAATCTTAAAACACAACCCTGGGACAATTGAGCGAAAAGAATAAGTTTGGGGGGATTGTGTATCTCTCGAGCGAGTAAGGATATATTTGACCACTTGGGGTTAGGACTCAGATTCATCATAAATATGATATGTTGGCATGAATTCACACACACACGTCAGTTTGCATTAAACAGGTAAAGGTTGATGTCATGTTTGTACAGATAAATTTTTAAATACTCGGTCCAATTCTGAGCCACAACAGGGTATTAAGCCATGTTTGTTCAGAATTAAGTCACTATCTTGTTTGAGAACAAACAATAGTTCAAGTTTGGGGGTTTGATAAGTGTGTTTTTGCACACTTATTTAGGTTACAAACATGACTTAAATACGAGCAAAATGATTGAATTGTGACTTAATCTTATATATTTGTGAATTGTAGGAAACAACGATGAACATGGTGAAATTCAGGAGAAAAGACACGAAAAAAGACTAAAGTGACGCAAAGTAAAGTTCAGGGACCAAAAGTGCAAATATCCAAAAGTTGATCTGATGAACAAATCGAGAAATCAATTAGGCCAATTACCAACTGATGATATCATGGGGTGATGAAATGAAAAGAATGAAGAGAAGATGCTAAGAAGTGAAGGATGCAAATTGGAGGACCACACGTAATTTCTCCATAGTTGATAGTACTATGCGACCAAATTATGGTTGAAAAATTTCTTCTATGCGACCGCATAGAATTGCTCTATGCGGTCGCATAGAACAAAAATTAAAAAAAAAATCTGGTTTCCTTTTTCTTCCGAAACTCTTATGAAAACAAGATTTTAGGGTCCTATAAATACAAAAACTCGATCAGAATGAAGGGGACGCCATTTTTACATGTTTTTGGAAGATTTTGAAGAAGAAACAAGAGATAAACACCGTGCCAATTGAAGATCGGAGTGAATATTGATTCGAGTGATGTCGTTTCTTCAAATACTTTTAAGTTCTGTTCTTTTTAGCATGTTAGGATAAATTTATTACTACTAGGAGATCGATGAACCTTGTAATACCACGTTTAATTGTTGTTTTGGATCTTTGACGTATGTAAACACCAATTCCGAAATTGATTGATTTATTTCGTTTTTATTTTCATATAATTATTGTGCACGTGATTATATGAATGTGGTGACCTGTTTTATGCATTCGAAAGAAGGAAAATAGGTTCGACATAGTATAAATCGTCATAGGGTCCGATAGAGGATAGAAATATACCTCTATGCCTTGTGTGAATCAATTGATATTCGTGAATTATAATGCATGTCGGTATATTAGTATTCGTCATAAAAATATAATCGAATCATATATTGGGATAAGTTTGGCATTGCTCAAGAGAGATTGCTAAATTAAAATAGGAATATCGATTCATCTTTTGTGGAATTGTGTGTCAAATTTGCATAAATGACTATTGGATAGGTATTGTTCGGGGATTCGTGATCCTAGTGAGTTAGAACATCCATTAATTCTATAAATTTTTTGTTAAATTGCATCCAAGTTACTTTGAATTTAGTATAATCCTTAGTCAATAATTGCATCAACGATTACATTTTGTTAGTTAAAGTACAAAAACACAATTTGCTTTTCGTGTTTCGGTTAAGGTCATAATAGATTAATTCGAATTAATTTAATCCTCGTGGGATCGATACTTGGACTTATAGTCCATTTTACTACTTGTTAACGAACCGTACACTTGCGATGGATTTAAAATCGAAACAAATAATTTACCGAATAGAGGACTTGGTGACGAGTGATTTTCTAAATATCATCAGTCACGATAGACGCATCTTTATTAGTTAATCAAGATGGTGAAACCGATATGAATTGCATGGATTGGGAATAATTGCACGGTTAATACAGAAGCTCATCTATCATTAGCTTCACGTCAATCGAGCACAAAAGTAGTACATACGACAATTGCGACTTCTAAATACTTCTACGCACTACATGATGTCAAAGCAAACATTATACTTTTTCTATCCAATATTTGATCACGATGATATAGGGAATCAAGTGAACTGGATAGTAACTAGTCACGATCACTCTCGCGAAACGATTTGTGCTAGACGTGCCCCATGTTTCACATAATATCCTACAAAATCTGATGTGGCATCAAAATCAAAATATCGCTGAAGAAATGTCAAAATATCGCTGAAGTTTAAAAGGAGATTTTCTTGTAATTGTAAAACCTTAATCCTGCCCATTTGACCGCGATTTGCAATCCCCAACCCCAAGTCTCTTTTCCAAATTCCCCCAGTGATCGAGAAATGGAACGAGAGGAAAATTCTTCCGACCACACCGGTAACATTAATGCCGACGATGATATAATGGTGAACCCGACATGGTTATCTCCATCTTTTGTGGTGGACCCAAGACCCATTTATTATAGAGATTAATATGAAATGGAAGGAGGCAACTCCGACGGCGGCAACATCGATTCTGGCAAAAACATGAGTAACATTTCTTCTTCATAATCTTGATATCGCTGATGTGAGCTCATGTTCTATATGAATTTGTGTTCTTCCCTGAGTTCAGATGAATGATTTCGTATTATGGTGCCTTTCCTTACTACCATAGCATTTTTCTCAAACTTCTGGCAAATCTGGTGCAGATATGACTTCGAACAACACTTATAGTTAAACATTTTTGAGTGAATTTTAATCTTACCTAAAATCTGTTGCTATATATGGTGCTAAAATGGAACAGTTAGAACAAAAATCTGCTACTATATTTACTTTTATATTTAGTTTCTGGGCAATTAGAACATAAATAGAAAATAGGGACAAGAATAAGGGTACGGTTGGTTTCAAAGTTTGGAAGTCTATCCATTGTGACGTGATTGACAGTGGCCTTTAAGAGTGGAAAATGATAATTTTTGAACTGTCTAATTGTTGTGAACACATTCTAAATTGGAACAAAAGCTTTGAAATATATGGAGATGCAAACCCAGCCTACCCCATCCCTATTATCTAATTGTAGTTTATGCTAAATTGACAAGCTGTTGGCTTTATATTCTAATGTCAATGTTGGCATGTTTGTGCAAATACTTGGAAATGATTATTGTTCCTCTTGTCAAAAATGTAGGTTGGAATTGATTATTGTTCCTCTTGTCATAAATGTAGGTATTTTGGAAATCCCTTCATCCGAAGACGACAATCCGAATGACATGAGTTTACGAGAAGGAACTGATATTATTGTGCCTAGTGTTGGAATGAAGTTCCAAGATGAGAATGAGGTGTTCGAATTTTACAAGAACTACGCGTACCAAGTTGGATTTCCGGTGAGGAAAAGAAATTCAAAGAAGGGTGAGGATGGTGTTGTACGTTATGTAACTTTTACATGTAGTCGGGAGGGCCGTCGAACTAGTGGTTCAAATGCAGTCATGAAGCCTCAACCAACAATGTAAATAGGCTGTAAAGCAAGATTGACAGCATGTTCAGAACTTAGTGGCGCATGGCGTATTAACACTGTCCATCTGGAGTATAATCACAAGATAAGCCCATTGAAATCAAGGCTATATCGCTGCAATCGAGAAATCAGTGCACGCGCGAGAAGACGGCTTGAAATAAATGACGTAGCTGGTATACTATTACATAAGAGTTTTAACTCGGCCGTAGTTGAAGCCGGTGGTTACGAAATTATTACGTGCGTTGAGAAGGATTGTAGAAATTTCATTGACAAAGTCCGACGGTTAAGACTGGGTGAAGGAGATACTCTTGCAATACAAGTGTATTTTACAAGGATGCAAGCAACCAATCCTAGATTCTTCATTAGCATAGACTTGGATGATGAGGCCCAGTTGAGGAACGTGTTTTGGGCAGATAACGGGTGTAGGCAAGCGTGTAAGGAATTCGGTGATATAGTTACATTTGACACCACGTACTTGACCAACAAGTACGAGATGCCTTTCGCTCCTTTCGTTGGGGTAAACCATCATGGACAATCAACCCTACTTGGATGTGGTTTGCTATCAAATGAAGACGCAAGGACTTTTGTATATTCCGAACACGGCTTGAATTAGTACTCCAGACCAAGTTAGATATGAGCAAATGTGCAATGCTTTTGCGAAGTTAGCTGACTTGGTAGCACACGACGAGTCACGGTCACGTGGTATCATGGATTGTATTGAAATCCAAACAAATGATTCATCGATGTTGAAGTATAGCAACGTGGGCTCTCAACGCTTGGATGAAGCCGAAAAGTGTTCTGGCGGAATCATCTTGGACCCGAAATAAAAAGTAAGGGAGCTCCTAAAAAACTTCGCCGAAAGAGACATCTAGAAGCTGTTTCCAGAAAATCGAAAATCTGTCGTAAGGTATGATTTCAAGCAAAAATATTTATTTTGATAATCATTGTACATATTGAATTGAGTATATTCTCCATGACTTACAGAATTCGACTACAACGAACGGGCAAAAAGACAAAGTTTCATCATCATTCAATGTTAAGGTATTTTAGCATGAGATTATATAACACCAACTTAGCTAACTACCCTTTTGAAATATTTGTAAATGATAATTGCAATTCCATTTGGTAGGAGGTCGGCACGCAGGAGAGTGTTGGAGATTTTGATGTAGTGGTATAAGGCATCTAGCAGATTTTCAATTGATTTTGATGTAGGCGTATAAGGCATCTACCAGATTTTGATGTGGGTCTGGTGGTGGGGTGGAAAAGAACGATATCAAGATTGTAATGAATCTAATGATGCATATCATAGCTATGGGTACTGTTTTGAGAAGGGCTGGTAATTGTGTTGAGAAGTAGCAAAAAAAAAGGCCCTTTGTTTTGATATGTGTTTATATATCAATATCTTATTAGCATTGTTTTAATTACTGCTCGAAATTTGGATAAGCTCATTTATCAGTTTTGTGTATATGTTGGAATGTTCAGCTGTGTTTTGCCTCAATGCTAATCCCAATTCGCACTCTGGGCAAGTTTTTCAACAGCCCTTCACTATCATATTGGAAGCACAATTTTCTTGGAATTAAGTGATTTTACCACTAGCATAATCTCTTTTTTTGGTTTAGCGGGTTAATGGAGGATTAGTTTGCTGATGTTAATATTAAAATTATTTGATTAATAAAGTGTTTGTTTGAGTTATTAATTTACTAAGTCAATTTGCTGAATCTGCAATATCACTTGTACAACAGGTTCAAGGAGAAACCGCAGCAAGGCCATGAATTTTAAAATTGCATAATTGGGTGTATCCATAGAAATTATGAAAAACTTGATTGAGAACGCTTGTAATAGTTCACTACATACAACACAAACCGTTCTAGATCAAGACATCTTAACAAAAAATTTGCTTCTATGACCACCATCACAGGAATTTTAAGTACAATAAGTTGAATGAAATCTCCACGTTTCTCTCCTCGGTTATTTTTGCACACGTTCTCAACATACGGAACAAATCATCGATCGTTTCACTTCCGTTGGTAGTGCCACTTGATTCACCTTGCAATGGATACTCTTTGTAGAGCGGAGTGTTAGAAAACTTGAAAAGCCTACAATCGCGGGTGCAACAATGGAACAACATCCCTTTATTGTCTTGCCACCCTACAAGAATGACATATTCATCTGTGTATGACATATTCCTCTGTTCTTTTTGGCCATGGAACAATCCTAATCCAAAAAGAAAAAAAAAACCCACTTGTTCAGAAATTGAAAGCACGAACAAAACAAAGGAATAAATCTAACAAGCAGGTTGGTGTGAAACTCAACCAAAAACATGTGCAGTCCCGGACACTGATATTTCCTGTGAATTGGACTTTTATATAAACCCTACAATTTCCTTCAAATTGTGCATATATTTAAAAATTGTAGCTACATATTGTTCCAACCTAATTAACCACAAATTATATCTACATAAGTCCGAAATTGCAGCACCAAGACAAAAATTGCAGCGATGTATCTGGGCAAATTGTACATATACAAAATAGGTATTACATAAATCCTTCAATTTCTAGAATTTTAATTTGTGTCTATATATAAAAGGAAAAATTTTCTCAAATGCACCCTCGGGCTAACTAGCCCTCGTTTGATCCCCATTAAATTCAATTACATCACATTTTATTTTTCATTCTCCTATTTTTAACTACACAATCTTCCATGAAATAATATTATACGTAAATCGAAAAAATTTTCTTCTTTTTCAACCACTCATTTTTCTAAAAAATATTATTCCCCCCATTTTCATTTTCAGGTAATGGGGGTCAAACGAGAGCTAAATCCGACATATAGTGAACATATAAAGGTCCCATGGTTCTATATTTGAGAAGATCACAAATACTGCAGTCAGTAATAGAACAATGAAAATAACTCCTAAAATGGAGGTCAGATTTGAAAATCGTAACCTGAAGGAGCTCTTCGCCGCCGAAGATTTGAAAGTGTGATGCCGTCGTCTTCACCGCTCTCCTCGACTTGTTCGTTCAAGATTTTAACCGGCTATTTGACGGACCTCTTCGCCGCCGAAAACTAAATTAGGGTTGTAGAGAGAGAGATTCGAACCATTTTAGAGAGAGCGTCTGAAAGAGAGAGAGAGATTGTGAATATGGTGATTTTGGTTTGAAATGATTTTTACTATTGTTTTAGAGAGAGAGCGAGAGACTGAAAGAGAGAGATTGTGATTTGTTTTCAAATGATTTTTACCATGTGGAAGATATTTTGACCATATTGAACGTTTTTTTGAATTCAAATTATCAACACATCAACATTAGGTAAAACATTCTGGATAGCATTATGTACGTATAGAATTTTCCTTAGAATAAATATGTTGAATACATCGCAACAAACATAGTGCATGTTTGATTCTGATTTCACCCCAAAAATTAATTTTTTGACCGTTACTTTTCTAAGTTAACCGTCATTTTTAACTTCTTTTTTCATAGATGAAACCCACTTTTCTCTTTAACAGCCAACAAATTAATTCTCATAATCACAATAAGTAGAATTTGAACATGACCACAAAAAGATTTATATTTATATGCTCATTGCTGAATTTTAATGCAATGTATACTTGTATGGCTTGATTTCCAAATTAACAAGTTTCTCAATCAATTCAATAGATTTAGGCGATGTCATTTAATTACTTTACAATTTCATTTTCTTTTAAAAAAATCTCAATTATTTAATGCAATGAGTTCTTTAAATTTAGCTCGAACAATCAACCTCGAACCAACTTCTTAATTGCAGACAACCGGAGGTTTCCATTTTGGGCAGCCAAATATAAAATTATAAATGGAGCAGTTGAAGAACAAGCGTTTTAAAAGACCAAAATAGTGGTGTAAATTGAACAACGTTTTACTCTTGATAAAAAAATTCGTAAATGTAAAAAATACATTTTTGATTTTTAAATGTAAATTTTTTTTTTCACTATCCATCTTCCAATCAATTCTCGCCATATGATGTCTATCAAAGTTTTCTATCAAAATTTTCTATAATTGTAGCATGATTAATTTTAAGTAAGCACTTCATTCATATCATTTCATAACAACCCACCTATAAATATTTTAAACTGCCAAAACGAAAATGTTTCCAATTTTCACATTCCTGAAATGCATTCACATATTTCCAAGAAATTAAAGGGATTCTGCGAATTGAGGGGCCTCCAAATCAAGTTCTTGCCTCATAATACAGTTCATGAGCCACTCACTGCTAAATGTCCAAATCCCTTTCTTTACAGCCAATAGAGCTTCCTCCATGTCCTCTTCACTTGCTATAAAGATAGTTTTTGTTGCTTCATTCACTTTGTCCACTCTTCTAATAACCTGTTCCCCCCCCCCCCCCCCCAAAAAATAAATCAGATTGAGTCCAGTTGAGTTTCTCTAGATGTTACCAAAAGAAGCTGTTAGGACGTGGTATGCCACGCTCAACAAGACGACAATTTTTTTTTACTATTGTCTAGTCATATACCATCTATCTACCCCCACCAGAAAAATAAATCAGATTGAGTCCAGTTGAGTTTCTCTAGATGTTACCAAAAGAAGCTGTTAGGACGTGGTATGCCACGCTCAACAAGACGACAATTTTTTTTTACTATTGTCTAGTCATATACCATCTATCTACGTTATAGAAAAACCTTTGAGATGACTTACATTTCCTCCAGCAGACTTAACAATGGCCGACAGTGTAGCTACTGGGGGTTGCACGTGATTTGCAAGACATATATCAAGACCTTTAAGCAATGCTCGGGGACGTGTTTTAGCTCTAAGAACTGCACATTTGAGCTCTGTTCTGTACTTCGTCTCGTATTCTTCATCTTTTAAAGTGAAGGGCATTTCATCTGCAGAGTAAGAAGTGAAATTCCATTACACATTTAACGTTGTTAGACTATTTAAGTATATACGAAAAGCAGCAAATGTTACTCACCGACAAATCTGCCTTTCCGGAAACTTTCTTTTAACCAACTTGGAGAGACTATCCAAGCCCTGCATTGAAATATATCATGAAAATTAGAAAATAAAATCAATTACTTTTCATTTAGAAAGAATAGTGAAAAAGAGAAAAACTGACCCTGAACGGAGAGCGGTGCAGAAATTTAAAGTTTTTCTCAATTTTCCAGTGATAACATGAGTGCTTACACTTCCATCAGAAGTAACAAGTCCACCAAGGTCTTCGATTATCTACAACAGTAAAATAAATTTTCTATTAAGGAAATAAAAAAGAGAAACTACTGTAAGAATATTTTGTTGTAAAGTCATTTCAGGTTAAGATGATTGCCGGTGAAACTTCGAACCAGATGTGATATTTTTTTATTTTTCTCATTTTGATGTGAAAAAGAGCGAAACAAAAAATGGGCATCAAACTAATTAATAAGGACAAAAACAAATTCCGTGATTGTTCTCAATTATAATGAGCATGGAATTTACAGTGTTTCCCATATCTTCCAAATCGTGATATCTTAAAAACTGTACAAAACAAATCAGAAAATCATGGTATTTTCAAGGTCGTGGGCAGGATAAAGAAATCAAAACATCTGATTCATCCCAGCTCTATATCAATTAATTGCTATGACCTTGACATAAATAAAGAACCATGCTGACAGTAATGGATTTGGCAAAATGTGGAAATCTCCAGAAGATCAGTTTGAGATTGACAAATACAAAATTAGACAATACCTTTGTCAGATTTGACTTCTTGTTATCGTCAGCAATATTCATCAGTATAATTCTAAATGAAAGTACACTTGACGGAACCTCCAGTGCACCACAATCTTCAATAGTGACTTTACAAGCTTTACCATCTTTGTTTGGAAAAATGTCATTGGAGAATTTTCCCCCGGAAATTGCTGGGTAACTATTATTATTAAAACAACAATCATTTCTTCCATCCCTCCCTGGAACAGAATCATCAGAACCCAACTGACAGTCAATTACATGAGCACCCTTAACTTTTTTTGACTTCAGTGAGGTATATGAGGCTTCCCATAATCTTTTCTTGGTTCCCAGCTCCGAGCAAGAGCATTGCTCCAAACCAGCTTCACTTCCACTTTTAATTAGTCCAGAACCATTACCGGGACTATGGTGGCCCACTGTTGGCACAAGATCTGCATGTTTGCAACCTATAACAGATCATAAAATATAGAATATAACCAATTCAGAGCGAACAAATGTTTTAACAATTGCACTGCATAATCAGTATTTGCATCTACAATGAAATAAAAAGCCTTAGTGCCCGACTTTTAAATAACTACTGATGTTTTAGGTTAGAAATAAGTTAATTTACATAATCATCCCTTACACTGGTAGCAAAGTATTTTAACTAAGAGAACAAAGTAAAAGATCTCACTCCCTCACTTATGCTCAAAAAACTGTTTGTGCATTTCGATGTGATGAAACAAGAAGAAAATACAAGTGCATGTATATATTCTTATACACATATTTCACATACCGTCCATAGAAAACCTCTCAATGACCAATTTCCCAGTCTGAGAACATTCTCTCCTATTTGCTTCGTTGGGATAATTATGGCTTTCTTCAATACTTCTTAGCTTTTGGTTTTCAACAATTTTGGATGGGCAATATTCCCCAGGAGGCTTTATTGGGATTGACAGCCTTAGATACTTTGAATAGTTAGGTGAATTATCCTTGCTAAGATGAGTAACCATGAGAGTTGAACCGCCAGGAAAGCATAATGCTCTTCGAATATCTGCTTTAATAGGTAGTCTGCGAGCTTTACCTTTTGTGTCTACCTTACCAATTGCTACAAAACCCTGCAATTTTTTTTTCAACTTCACAAAAATGAAATGCAATAGTGCAAATTGCAAACAGCAACAATAACAACAAGGTAACCCTATTCCCAATAAAATTTGGGATAGCTATATGAATCCTTTTTCTCCACTCCATTTGGTGAATAAAATGCAATGGTGCTGGGACAATAATATGGGAAGCGTGACTACTAATTCATCAGACATAGAACTAACCCTAGTGCTAATGTGTGACCAGCCACTTAATAAATTTTATATAGATGCCAACAAAACTTAGCCCCTGTTTGGCATGGAATAATATTTTTTTGAAAAATGAGTGATTGAAAAAGAAGAAAAAGTTTTTGATTTACGTGTAATGTTATTTTATGGAAGATAGTGTGGTTAAAAATAGGAGAGAGAAAAATAAAATGTAAGGTAATGGAATTTAATGGGGGCCAAACAATGGGCTTATTGTTGATATCCCCACCCAACCCCCTTCCCCAACTCCAACGTGCCTGTGCAGTGTACTTATCTATCTATTACATTGAAGATGCCAGATTATACAACAAATTATAAAGGAAACAAATGATAAAACTAGTAAAAAAATCATACTCAATCTTAATTCTTTTATAAAATGACAAAGAATTACTCCAGAAAGGTATTGCTGATGGGGACATTTGTGCACATTAGGAAAACTAAATCTAGGGATTGGAACAACAGTTCTGGAACCAATTTCAAGCAAGCACCAGTTAATACATACCTGTTTTAGCCAAAATCCTTTGGACTCATCGTCTCCCCAACAGAAGACAGTGTGAATGCCTACACTCTGAAGTCTCTTTCTCAATTCAGTGTATAATAAATGGCCAATCCCCTGAAAGTTCCTCAAATTGTGTCAATGATACAACAGTTGAATAAGATTAGCATGTAAAAAGAATTTAAACGGAATATTTCAAGGATTTAAGTATTTAAGAATATATTTAAATAATACATGTAATCCTTCTTTAACAGTTTAAGTTTTTAAATCAAGTTGTCCAACATAGCATCAAAGTAAATAAAGGTCCTGAGTTCAAGTTTCACAACCACCCATTTATTAAAAAATTGTGCACGTGCAAAGCTTTAATGGTAAAAAATGAACCCAGACACACAAGGGAACATGTTGAAGACAGTAGATACATGTGGCTTCTAGAGGCTTAAGCATTTAGGTCAAGTAATTCAACATTTAGTACAAAGAAAATTTTGGATAATGGAAAGTTATCCTAGTGGAGATTTCAATTTTAAAGAGATTTCAATTTTAAAGGAATTTAAAAACAAAGCCCTAACATAGAAACAATCTCATATAATTCATCACTCAGTCTAAGGTATATTCTGAGATCTCGTCAATACGACAAAAGAAAGTTGAAGTTGCTACATTTCAACTGGCACTAAATCTACAATTGGAAACAATCAGGCAGGGTTGTATTATATGCCAGCAGATTCAAAAATACTTCTTGCCAAATTCTGTTAAAACAAGCAGAATATAGAACAACCTTGCGTTGATAGATTGAACTAACAGCAGCAAGAGGAATCTCTGCATACTGCGTGTCAGCCGGAATTATTTGATAAGTTAGTGCAGCAATAACCTATCAAAATCAAGGAATAAAAATATAAGCACATTGAACTAAACAGCGTTTCCACAATTTTACCTTTAAAATAGCTGACGGATTAAAATATAGACTGAAATTTAGAAACTTGAAGGAGTTGTTAGGAAGATTAATACTTGAATGTCATTGTAATTATAGAAAATCAAATATATACAAGCATTCATAATTCATATAAAGAATTCTGAATCCAATAGACACATTTTATTTAGTAAATGGTACAACTTCATTATTAAGATCGCAGCAGAATTTTTTTTTTTCAAGTGTTGGCATTTTTTGCATGTCACTGAATAGCTTGAACTATGCTTTATATTAGGTCAAATCCCAGGGGAGTATTCCCATAGGGATCATTCAAAAAGCACAAGGTCAGGATGTAGTCCTTCACTTAACAATTTACATCGAATATGGGATTATGAAATGGAAGACAGGAAAGTCAGGAAATTAGAATATTGTATCCTTTTTTTTTTTTTTTTTTTTTGGGGGGGGAAAATAAAAGGATTTGGAGTGTGTTTCAGCTTGATGACCAAGGAATAGTACGCAAACTATATTTCGTAACCAAAACACAATTGGGTCTTATTGAGGACTCTAGGAGGCACATCAAGCAATGTTTGGAAGAAATTATCGGGAAACATAAAAAACATAAAATAAAATGAAAAGGGAAGCAGGAAAAAAAATGAGAGAGATGGGGAAAACAAAGAAGTATGACACATCACTAATCAACTTATGGTGTATCTTACTATACAGAAGTCTTCAAGAATTGATAATGTAAAAGGGAAGAGATTGGGTGCATCTTAGAGACTCAGACACAGAATAAAAATAAAAGATATTGAGATTCCCTGCACTTAATTTTATGCATGTAGTTGCAAATGTAACTTGCACAATGTTTTCTCTTCCCCTCTCGAAATGTATCGTGTATGTGTTATATCAACATGCATAATCTCCCACTAGTTCTTTCGACACAAGCTACTGCTGTTTTAAATATTGACAAAAAATTGATGATAAACCTCGGGTGGAATGTTTTACTATTTAACCAAAGAACTTTAGGTGAGAAGCATTGATATTGTGGCTGAGGATAGCATACCTTTCCAAAAAAATCATCACCCTTCAGAGTCAAAGCTAATGTGCAATACTTCCTGTATCAATAAGCAACCAGATACTTGCTCAGGAGAGAGAAGCTGATTCAACTTGCTAATGATTATAACATCAATATTAATGAAAATAAATAAAATGTTAATTTAACATTTTGTAAATTTGTACAGTTCATATACAGTAGAATTGGGTCAAAAGCATTCCTGGGGCAGCAGTAGTGAGCAATAAGCAGCCTTGAAGTACATTGAATGATGACTATTGAGTTCACAATGCAATTTTAGCCAAGCAATCAGAAGATAGAGCACGGAAAGAATCTTACCCATTTGATATGCATCTTTCGAGGAACATCGATTGCTTGCCGGTATTAGCAGCATAATTCATCGCTGGTAGTTCTTTTGAGTATATTTGCAGCACTTCCTGCAAAAAATGTGCATCATACATAACAAGGGAAATAACTTTGAATTCACAACTTAAAAGTGTTCCACTAAGCACCACTGAACTAGAGAAGGGTATCATAGTTACATTATCATAAAAGACAAAATTAAACAGCTGAAATTCTTGCAAATAAAATATTGCTGAATAAAGAAACCAAGAAGTAAGAATGATATCCGAAACCTCATAAAATATCTCAACATATGCTCTTTTCATTCTATAAGAACAGAAATAGACACCAGAACGAATACATGTCATCTGCATAGATGAGCTAAGCCTCTCTCTAGGTGAATTTACGTGGAGAAAGACTCACATAAGGGTCCATTTGAATGCGATAAGCAGCAGAACCCCCTGTGTATCCTCAATAGACTAGAGTTTAGGTTATTTGAGCAACATTTTAAACATGTATTACAGAAAATTCAATATGACAAGCAAAAAATTTGTGATGAAAATGAGATACCGTGATAATGTCTTATTCACTAAAGCTACACATTAAAATGTATCATAAATCATACATATGCTCAAACACACATGGAATCGTCATGTTAATTAGAAAATACCTGAATGAGAGGCTTGGTCTGAACATCTGAATCTTTTGGATTAACCAGCACGAAATAACAATCACCTGAACAGTTTATATAATTCAAACACATCTTACAAATCATACAAGCCAATAGCATTTTACAATTTACAGAACTCAAAAAGGAAAAAAATTCAAAATATACAAAAATATAACAATTAAATGCCATACCACTTTGCTCTACCTCCTGACACCGGAAATCCATTTTTTTCTTTTTATTATTCGTGTCTTCCACCACTGCCACAAGCAATAACACAATCAATCTCAATCATTATAAAAATGGAACAGAAAAATTATAAATAATAAAATAAATTACTTAAGAACAAATTCATTACCTGAAATTTTGATTTTGGCATTTCTGGAGAGAGAAATTTGGAGACTATTTTCATTCAATTCGGATTTGAAATTTTTTGTTTCCACAATGACTTCACAATTCCCTGGATTATCGAAGGAAAATAGTAGCTAAAATTAAAATAAAAAAATTACATTTTTCTACAAAATTGTTTGGGGGGGAAAAAAAGTGCTATCTTTTTCACCGATTTGGATGGGAGTGGAAGCGGGAAGCTTAGAGGTTTTTCTCCGCGCCATTTCGAAATGTGGAGAGGAAATGAGGAAATGTCTCTAATTTATATGTGGGCTGTGGGCCGGGAACTGCCTCGGGTACAGGAAAAGCCCACCAAAGACCTAAAAACTAACTTAGCCCTTGTTTGAGCCACATTATATTCGTAAAAATGCATTTTTGAATAGTGTATTGATGGAAAATATTTTGTTAAAAAATAAAGAAAAATTTTAGATTTATGTGTAATATTATTTTCTTAAATAATATGTGATTGAAATGATAACAAATCAGTATTTAAAAATATATTTTTTTTTTAAAATGTGAATCAAACGTAGCCTTAATCATTGAAGTAGAAAATTTTCTAGTTAGTAATTCAACTTTTTTTTGTTTCAAAATAGCTTAGTCACTTAAACTGGCAGTTATTTTATTATTTTTTCTTTTTTAATAAATTTATTAACAATTAACTTATTTTTCATTTATAGCCCTTTATTAACGTTAAAATCAATCAAAATTTTAACAAATTTTAATAAAAATTAGTGAAATATATGATTGAAAAGTTATGAATTAAAAAATCTGTTGACATTGAATTTAGTAAAAATTATATTTTAATTTATGTCAAATGGAGATATAGTTTTATTAATTAATAAAAATTAATTAAATATGTGGATAAAAATTTACGAATTAATCATTAACTTTAATTACTAAACTTAAAACAATTTTTTAAGGTGAATCAAATTGAACTTAATATCTATATTTTTATTTGTATTTTTATTGATATAAAAAAGAAATTAGTTACACAATTGCTATATATTACTATTAGGGCAAAAGAAAATGCTGCAAATACCTAAGAACATCATCTACCCAAACATACCTCCAACTCACTACACTCAAAACCCCTACACTCATTTTCTCCACCACCACCTTGCCGCCACTTATTCTCAAGCCCAACCTCAAGTCCGCCACCAGCCCACTAGCGCCGCCGCTCAAGCAACACCCCGGAAGCGGCAGTTCCTTCGAAAACCACCCTTGCAACCCCAAAACAAAATTCCCCTTCCCTCTACATTCCATCATAGTGAACACACTCTCAAAACCCTTCATAACCACATTCCACGTAATTCTCAAATTATCCGTCGGGTCGAATGCCACCGATTTATCTCTCTTGACGTCGATATCGAACCGGAAAACGCCATTCTTGTCCACCTCGAGTTCGCAACCCGGCTTAATCGTTGTAGCAATGCACGAACTCTTGTTGTTAATATCAATAGCAAAGAATATATCTTGTAAAGAAAGATTGGGCTTGAGAGGCTTTCGGACCCTGCGTTTTTCGGACATGTACCCTAAGGTGTATAACTTGAGGTACGACACGGCCGCACTGGCGGCGGCATGGAGGGTGCAGAGAGAAGGATACTGGGCGGCGCAAATGGGTTGCCATAGGTGGTCCGAAGACATGGAAATGGACCATGATTTGCATACACAAGAGGCTATGGCTAGGGTTTTTGGGTCAAGATGATTTGCAACAAGAACAAGAACTTGCCACGGAGGAGACAAATTTGAACTTGATTTGAGAGACATTATTAGCAGTTTACTTCTGCATACGTTGTCTGAATTTTTCCAGTATTTATGATCAAAGGGAAGAAAATTGGTGACATTCATAGCATGTTTTGTGGGTTGTGAGCAAGTGATACGTGTTGTTTCTTGCATGGAATTTTTGTGCCACGTGTGAAATTTGTACACGTGGAAACTGTCATGAACTCCCACGTCTTGGTATAGGTATGAGTGAATGGGCTGTTGAAAATTGAAAACGTGGGGTTAAGCAAAACGGTCACAATATGTTACATTGTTGGTGCTCCAAACAATTTTTCATCAGTTTTACCAAATATACAATAATAGAGTAATAAAGATTTCGAGTTATTAAAAAAACAATATTATTGTATTTTAGTGAGATTGTTGATTATTAAAAATGATGTGGCAAGATTAGATCAATTTAAAGGAAAATTTTATTGAGTATTGTTGGAATCGAATCAAAGTTTAAAAAGTCATTGCATTAAGGCGACATTTGGGCTTGTTTGTTGCTCAATCTCTTAGCTCTGCCTTTAAAGGGGACCATTTGTCCCTATTTATAGGCTGAAAAATCACATAATTTGACGTTTAACGTCATTTTAATTACAGTACTGACCTGAAAATGCGTGCCACCATCAGAGTTACGGTTTCTTGATTGGTCATTGAGGTCGACCATGCAAATCATCACGATGCAAACGTTGCAGCTATGACATCAGGTAATGATGGTTCACGTCTGGATAATCATTACTTGTTTATAATTGGTTGGAAATTAGGTTATGTCATCACTACCATCTACTATGTTAGGAATAATTGGTGGTAATGTGAAGCGCTGTAGCAATGATTATAAATCATCATGTTTCCCGTGAATTACGGTGGTTATGTGTTTGATTTGATCTTATTTTTCATAGTGTTCGATCTTGAGGTTAGTATAGCAACAATATTCTAAAATGTTTATTAATAAAGCGTGAGGTCAAACCTCTAAGTTAAAATGATGACGATGTATAATTATTCAAATAAGAATATTACACTAGAGTATACACATAGAACAACAAGATTTAGTGCCAATAATGGCTTAATAACATCATTCATATCAAGTTCAATTCGTTTAGTACTACTATATTGTATCAGATACCTATATTTAGTGGGAGAAAGGGATAAAACTCTTGCTATGTATTATTTTTATATTGACAAGGATCCCTATTCATTCCTAGATTCTCAAATTGACTGTCCGTACCTAGCTACATGAACCAACAAAATTTAGTGCCTATAATGATTTTATAACATCATTCATATCAAATTTGAACCATTCTTATATGAATTTTCAGGAAAAACAAAAAACAAAAACAAAAATGTTGAATGATATCCAATACTACTAAAATTTCATGCAAACATTGTTTAGTTTAGTGTAAGATGACATTCGTGAATACGAATTTGGGGTGCCCCAACGAGTCAATTAAGAAAAATAACAGGCCTGGCATGGTAGAATTCAATAAATTTTATATTAATTTTTTGGTTAGATAAAAAAAAAAAAATTACTTAGAGTAGATAAAGATTCAAGGATAGCAAAATGTCTTATTCCACTCCCTACGTTATTCGCATAGACTCTTAAATACGGAATTGCTCTTCATTTAAAGTTGAAACAAGTAGAAGAGTGGATCTCTCAATTTCTAGTTCTTTTTTGTTTCGTTCAAATATTGTAAACAGTCCGTGCTACAAGAGGCAATTTGTTTTGTCACTGTTGCAATTCATTGAAGGTTAAGCATATTTTGTTGTCATCAACGTACTAAGGCCCCGTTTGGTACCAATTTTCTTCAAAATGTATTTTTCTCTCTTCTTTTCAACCACACATTTTTCACTAAAATAATATTACATGTAAATAAAAAAAATCCTTATTTTTCAACCACACATTTCCTATTAATTCACTATTTCAAAATATATTTTTACATAAAAATAGTTCCCAAACACCATCTAAAGATTTTAATTAATCAAGAATAAGTAATATTGACTCCCGACAGTCAACCACATTCTAAGGGGGTGCCCCAACCTGTCTCAACCAAATCCCAAACCTAGTCCCCTCGACTCACCTACACATCTTTTAACCATAAAACCGCATCTAAAATGCAAGAAAAGGCCAACACTGCGGGCAAAAAGTCACAGGCAAAATGTCACTCAAAACGCTACATTAATCACCAACCTTCGGTTTCAAAGGACACTTCACAAAACGATATGCAAACACCAAAACATGACATTTGCATTCGGCAGCGATTCTATTCTATCAAGAAATCATTTGTTATAGAAATATTCGCAATGACAAAGAATCAACTGTACTTGTATCAGAGACCTCGCCAGTGAATCATTGCACTTACCATCTAACCAGAACTAAAATGACTTCTTTTTCATTTCTTGTCTGAATACTTGTTCTACATATTTTTTACATTTTCTCATAAGTTTTCATACTCGAGCTAAAAACGGATAGTTAGACTATGAACAAGGCTAAGTAAAGGAGAGTTACAACCTTGCTCTATACAGAAAGTTACAAGAAACAGACACTGCTTTGCTGCAATCTAATAACAACAATTCAACGGGGCTGCTGGATAACACGGGGGCTGCATTTTGGGCTAATGTGCTTGGCTGGCTTCTCCCAGTGCTTTGCAGCTAGTTTCCTCGGAGACCTGGGACCCTTCTCTTTCGATAGGTTTAATTTCTTGATCAATGCCTCAGCATCCTTTCCTAAACCTGACATCCATGCCAAAATTACAGTGAACTACTACAAAATATCATTTAGGCATAAAAATTGCAATAAAATGACATCTCAAAACCGCTTCCAAAAGCTTTCAGACTTAAAAAATTTCAAATTTTGCTCGGTGAACCTTGCTCTCCAATAATCCAGAGAAAGCCGGTAAAGAAAGAGGTCTCGGGCGATAATCAAAAGGAGTAAAAGAGTTATCTAAGAACTGTTTCAAGCAAATCTGTATTCCCATCTTTTCTTTTGGGACAGATGACAAAATTCCTCCTTTTTTTCTTCTAAACTTTCACAAATTTTAAGGTAAATTTTCGTGTTACTACCACACCAGCTGTTGAGCATCAAACAACAACGAATCAGCAAGCACAAAGAGCATCTAGCCCCCATTTGGCAACAATTTTTCACCTTAAAAAATCAATTTTCTTATCGTTATTTCACCGTCATTTTTAACATCTTCACTCACGAGAGGACCCACTTTTCTATCAAAGGACAAAAAATAATTCTCATAATCAGTACCAAACAAGCCTTTAATATGTATAATCACTTTTTTCCACTTCATATATAGAAATTTAGCAAGTCAATATACTGAATGTTATTATCATTATGCTCCACGACCAATTAATTCATTGGCTTTAATTTGTAATTTAATCAAATTCACTAAATGAATAACCAAAAGGCATATATAGATATAGGAAGTACCATTTTCAGGCATTTCCTCGAAGGCAGAGTGAGCCGAGAAATTCCCCTGCCCATACTCGGAAGACTGGAGAAATTCCTCAAACTGAGCTTCCATATTGAGGATATCCTCATCAACACCGAGGTCAATGGTATCAGGCAACAAATCAGCAACATCATCACTCTCCTCGCCGAAGATATCATCTCCCTGGTGCTGGCTAATCCAGTAGTCACGGAACGAAGTTGAGGTTGTCACTAAATTCCACCACTCCGGTGAGAAGTCCTCCACGTGGCGCATTGATGCCGGAATGAACACAGGAGCATTCGGATTAAGTGCTGACCTTCTACCAGATACCAGAGCCATTCTTGTTTTCTAATCAAATCCAAACTAACTGATGGAGAAAACATTACCTTGCATTAGTATTCAACATTAAGACCCTACAAGAATACTGAATTGCAACAAAGACAAGGAAGATGTATAGTAGAAAAAGGTATACATATCCCTTGACCAAGCCAGCATTCAAATTCCAAAAGTTTCAAATATAATAACCATCAAAATCGTAAGCAAAATGATATTTGTACCTCAATTTTCCTTCATTATTTAGGTCAACCGAATTTCCAAATTCGTAAGACACAATTTAAAAATCATCAAAACAGAAAGAAAAATAATGTTTGGACCTCATTTTCCCTAATCAGGGTTGGGATTCGACTTCAAAGTTGTTAGATCATAATTTAAAAATGATAAAAATAGAAAGGAATTATTGCTTGAACCTCATTTCTCCTAAATACGTTTCTAAAATAAATTTTCCATTTGCAACTAAACACAACAAATAAAATTTTTTCATTACTTGTTCGACATCCTACCTTATAGATCTAAATTTTTCTACAAATCTAGAACCCAAAAAAAAAAAAAAGCGAGAAAAATAAGCACATAAAATCACAGATAAACATTTGAAAACTCTATTTAAATGAGATTCTGGTTTCGTTCTCAATAAAAGGCGTAGTTTTTTTTCACGAAGTTCTTGTTTTATTCCTACAACAAATTCAGGATCAAAAAATACCATGGATAACACAGATCTCAAGCAACAATTGTTAAGATCGGAAGTTAGTTTTCTTAAATCTCATTTTCTAAACAAATATCAAATTTAGCGAATAAAATCAGCGTAACGCTCAGATCAGCAAAACGAAGTTTAGCAAAATAAAAATCAAAAAATTGAAATTTATTAATCAAAGACTGAACCTGCTAGTAAAGAAAATCTCTGTGTTCGTGGAACCTCTGGGGAACGCGTTAGGAGCAATGAGTCACCTTGGCTAGGCATAAGCTTAATTTATAGGCCAGCGTACAGGCCTACAAGGTTCGGTGACCGAGCCTTAGGCGCGAAAGTTTACCCGAACCTGCCCACTGATTGACTCGCCTAAAAGCCCCAAATTAAGGGATTGTTTGGAATCTCACGCTCAACTTTTGTTTTAAATTCAAATATAAAGAACTTTTCTTAGTGTGCGAGCACTGTAGCAAACAAGCCTTAAAACTTCCCCATCCAAATCATTGTACATTGCGCTGTAACTGTAGTACAATATCCATAACTATGGACTGTAGCTGGTGGGCGGCCAGTAAGGATAAGAACAGGTGTTGGGTCATAAATGGTGGGCCATTGTAGGCCCCACCATTTAAATTCTTATTATCATTGTCTTTTATGGAAGGAGGAGATCAACGGCGGAAGAATCGGTTATGATGATCTTTACGGTGGTTAGTAGGACACGGAATTATGATGGCGTGTTTGTGGTGGGGCCAGTGGGACATGTAAATCCGCGTCAATCACATGTTAGGTTGGTCGGTAGACGACCATTATTAAAAAAATAAAAAGTTAAACCCTAACCTTAAGGGTCCTCTACGACCCCTACCCTGAAACATCGTGAGGGTGGTAAATCGCAGGTTATGCCTCCAAGAGTATAGGGTGGAAGGCCGCTTGTACACTTGCACTTACCCAAGAGTCAAATCCATATTTCAGGATTCGAACCCTTAATGCAACAGTCTCAAGTAAAGCTGAATTTCTCCACTCTCCCCTTTTACCACTTGGAGATGTGCCCTGGGGGCGGTAGACGACCATTATTAATCAAACGTGATATTAATTATTATGTCTAAAGTTGATTCAAATAATACGAATTAATTTTATTTTTCTATGTATATTGGAAAATTTTCGAATTTTCCTGTGTTTTAATATATAGCGACGTGCTTTTAGATAGAAATTGGACTTTGTCCATCACTTTTTATTTTCTTAAATAATGTCTATTATTTCAAAGAATAAAGCTACTCGCACAGGCTGAAAAACAGGGTTGAATATAGGCTTTTGAAATTGCCAACTTGGCGTCAATATTGGAGGGAAAGCCTGCAAATGTGGACCACACTGACAGCCCTACTGTCCTGTTGGATGATTTTTGTGAATAGTGACGCCGAAATAAGTATAATGATGGTGACAAAGCCGAGACAAGAGTTGGACTCTTTGTCCTTAAGTCGAATTTGCCCCGCAACGGTGCTTACGGATTTCGGCAATCGACTCCCAAGATACAACGGCTACACTTGTGTTTGTAGCACTCCAAAACACAAGTACAACGAACCAAATTTAAGCTTATGTACTCCAAGGATGAAATGAAAGAAAATCAAAATAAATGAAATGATTTTTGATTTTGGACAGAAGAGAGGATGAGAGACGTTTTGCATATCAAATTGTGTGGAATAGGACACCCAAAGGGTCTTATTTATAGACCATGAAAGGGTGTGGACGAAATGGTTGAGGCCAAACCATGCACCCTTTCCAAACAATGCACCTTTATGAAAAGGTGTCTATTCACTAATTTTCGTCCTTTTTCTTTATTTCTCATTCATCCGATATTGGTTTTCGAAATGCCAAATATACCCTTCAATACATGCCAAGAAATCAAAATTCTCTTTCGGGGGCGTTGCCCCCGACCACCCACGAGGGGCGCTGCCCCCTCAACCCCCGCGACCTGAACGAGCAGGTCGATCCCCGTTTGTGGGCTCCGAAGAGACGAAGTGGCAAATAATTTTGTTTAAACGGATTGAGTCGAGCTTTTGAGTATTTGACCGAAGTCGATACGAACTTTAATCGATTTTTCAATTCTCGATTTATTTAACCAATATCCAACATGTCCCCCCAAACGTGCAGGTGTTTTGGAGGGAAAAAGAAGCTGGTATTGACCTGAATGACCAGCAATCTTATTTCCACGCCTCTATTCAACTTGTAAAATATTGTTCCCACCATTTTCGTTTGGGAAGAAAATCATACGCCGGGTGTAACCAGAGGTTCTTCGACTCATTGCCAGAACCCAGTTAAAAGGTAAACTTTGATTTTCACTCGTTTTCACATTTTCGAGTTTTTCCCTGAATTATTGTGGTTCCACTGTTGAACATATTTGCTGGGTTTTAAGAACATATTTGGTGTTAAGTGCTCTAATTTATAGGCGTTTCGTTACAGTTCAATCATCTTCAAAAGATTTTTTTATTTCCAGTATTTACATTATTCTATAGAACAATTTTTTAGCAACAAGGGCTCTAAAAAGGTTGCCTAATCCAATACGATAGTTACAGTCATGTACATGGAATTTATATTTAAAATCGATTTCAAAAATTATTTTTATCTATTAATAACCAGCGATGTTCGAAAAGGAAAGGCTTATTTCTTCTGGAAATTTATAATTTTATTGCCAATTTCTTCTTCCCATTGCCTCTGTTTTGTCAACATGAGAAAGTTAAATTATCCTTTAGTTTTGATAGAGGTCCACTCGTTTTCTCGATGGGGCTAATATAATCAAAATAAAGAATGCGATAACTAGAGTTTAAAAGAAGAAATAAGACCAAGTGAACTATCCTACTGAAAATTAAAGCAAATCTTGTTTATTGAGTGTACATTTGTTATTAAATTACCAGAACTAAAAAGTAGGAAATTAGTCAATTTAATTTAAGAGATCAATTAATATTAACTACATTTATTTAAATTAAGAGTTTTCCATATACAATATATTTAGTAGGGTATAATGTTATGTCTAGTTTTCTATGAGTGCACGTTCTCCCTTCTACAATGATTATCGGCTGCAAATTTCATCCATCCACTCACAAAAAATGTTATGTCTAGTTTAGAAGGTATAACTATGTGTTCACTAATGAGTTTGAACGTTTTTTGTTTTATGAATGCATCACTAATTATTTCATATGGTAATCGATTGTAGGTCCAGGGTTGTCGTTCTACCATATGAACTCGTTTGATGAAACTGGCAGAGGAGTGTGATGAGGCAAGTTTCCCCTGCAATTGGGAGCCATCATATATAACTCCATTAATTCTACTATGATTTTTATCCCTTGTAATTGGAATTCATGTATATGCAAAATGGTAGTGTCCCTTTGTGTTGATTTAAGTTACAGGGTTGTTGCTACTGATATTGCCAATATGTGGTTGCTTTATTTTATTTTTTTCTTTGATATAAAAGTTTTTTAATGTTCATAGAAACCGCAGTACCAATGATCAATATTTTTGCCCAGTGAATGAAGGGAAACAAAATGGAAGTTCCAAGTTTAAATCAATGACATGTCCTTTTAGCAAATCTGTATTTCAAGTGATACTAGGAATTGCTGTATTGACCTTCTCTGGGCCTTTTATGACTAGCACTCAACATGCATCAAATGCCATTGTTGTCCATTTTAGCAATATAGGCATACTCTAAGCATACACTATGATTCCATTTCAGCAATATATCCAGCAATCTAGGCATACACTATAATTAGACTCTACAATGTCCAGTAGAAATCAAATGTGAAACTGAATAAATGTGTTTTGTTGGAGGCCTTATCAGTAACCCAAAGAAGAGGTATTTCTGCTTTCAAAACTGATAATTGCTAAGAACATGTTCGGTGGAGTGTATAATCTATTTTATCAAATATGACATAAATATGTGGGTTACAGATTCATTTAGAGATGGAATAATTTTGTTACAACTGCAAGTGCTCCCATAGGCTAATCAAAAGTGAACCTGGGAGTCTCAAAATCCAATAGCTAATGGAATACAACACATTCAACAGATAAATACTGGAATACAACACATGCAACACATTGAGACGTTTCCCGTTTTGCATTGACTTCTACAGGTTATTTTCCCACTCGGACGCTCACATTCACCCATATTTGGAGCTCTTCTTTGTCACTGATCCGAACTCTAGAATCGAACATGCGTAAGATTTCTTCCTCTGGGCCGTTCATCGCATTGTTAAGGAGAGTTGAGCTACGATTAGATTCGCCTCTTTTCTCTTCTTTAACGACCCACGATTCCTTCCAGGCATTGTACCAACACAGACCAATAGCCAATTTCAATTACTGCCAATCATGAACTGATAGTAAATCCACCAAATACAATGGATTTCAGTTGTTCCATTTCATAATCTTTTCAAATGGAAAAGAAAAGAACATAATGTGATAAGCAATTCAAATATTTAGATCCATGAAAGAAACAAAATATAAGCAGCAACATTAATTGCCATATTTTTT
This sequence comes from Olea europaea var. sylvestris, assembly GCF_002742605.1. NCBI lineage: Eukaryota > Viridiplantae > Streptophyta > Magnoliopsida > Lamiales > Oleaceae > Olea > Olea europaea. The sequence continues at coordinate 30,006,206 of NC_036238.1, forward strand.
CTCCCATAGTTCAATTTTTCAGAAGTAATTCATTAATAAATTTAACTGATGTGACCACTAGAGGAACACATATTAGTTATCATCACTAAATTGGGGAGGGGGTGTTAATTGAAATGGTGGAAAATCAAGAAATTTGGAAACGTCTTTCATACACCACTAAATGAAAATTTACATGAGTCAGGGGATCAGTCATTTGTTTTACATGTATACCAGCAGAGGAAATGCTTCCTGAGTAACACATCATTCAATTGGTAGAGGTCCCAAAACTTCAGAAATTTCTTCTTCAATTTTTAGATTTTCCTTTTTTCTATAACAATCAACAAGCTCTTTAGCATCTGTCTTGAGACCCGTCCAGATGCAACTGGAGTGCGGTGGCGTGCAACTTCCATGCGGTGTCCGAATGTTTGACGACGACCAAATGCTGTGGGTCGTGCGAGTTTAGCAACAACGAGTGACGCGACCGAATACTGTGGGTGGAAAGCCTGGGATGATTTCAAAATTCCGATTTTTTCAATTGAGGGATACAGAGAACTTTTTAGTGTTGCCCCCTTCTTTTCACGACGACCGGGGACCGTTGGTCGTGCGACGACGATCGGCGAGATGTGTTGTAACTGGCTGTGTGTTGTTTTGGGAAGGTAGAGTTCGATTTGGGAAATTTCTTTCCTTCTGGAGAGAGATGTTCGTGTGCTGTTTTGAATTTTAAAAGGCATACCCCCCCCCCCCACCCACCTTAACTGCCACGTCGGCCTGTACGTTGGCCTGTTTTTGAGAAGCCTGGCTCAATAGCGTGATTGCCGGTACGAACAAGATTTTAAGCAAGATAACCTCTTCTTGGTATAACTATAACAATCACTTTGATTAATTGATATCAAAAGCCTTGACAAATCTACTATGCCTCTAAAATATTTATAAATATAAAATTAAAACAGAAAAATAAATAGTATTGTAGCCAACTGTTTATCTTATGGGAAATTTTCAAAAATGTCACAATATTAACAAGGTCCAAAAAGTTGTCATTTTCACTTTATGAGAGCAAAAATGTAACTTTTGCGTGAAATGTCCAAATTACCCTTAATGACACATTTTCATTAGCATTTAATGCTTGATTTGAAGGAGTTGATTATATTGATGTGATAATTTATTTTATATATAAAAAATATGGATAAATGTGTATTATATTGATTAATATGAATTTGTGTTAATAAAAAAAGGTAAAAGAAATAAAAAATGAAATATAAACAAATATTTCTTCTTCTTTCCTTACAAACCCTAATTTTTTTAATCTTCTTCATTTTCGTTGATCAAGAAGATTTTTTTTCTTGCATTCATAATCCATTTTGAGATGTTAGCTATTAGAAATTATTTATATATTACTTCTACAACTTACGGTTTTATAAATATTAAATACAATCTGGTCATATTTATTTGAAAATTTTAAAACTATTATTCATTGATTTCTTTATTTTTGAATCTTTCACAAATGTGATTATTACCATTAACATTTTGAGTACTTTCTTCCATTCAAACCAATTACCATTAACATTTTGAGTGCTTTCTTCCATTCAAACCAAATAATGTTTTCATTAAATGTCACTTCAATGATAAGGCAAACATGACCTTTTTCATTTAGCCCAATACTAATGATCATACTTGATGTGATGTGCTGAAGAATCTGTTTCCTACACTATCGTTTGCTTCTCGACATTTTCAACGGTTCAACTGTCGAACCCGACATTTATAAACTGTTGGGATATATAGTTTTACTGTCAAATTGAACATTTAAAAATGATGGAAAGCCTTGATTTGACATTTTGCTATTGTACGGATTTACGTATTATGCAGTGCCACTTTCATTCTATTAAATGTCAACATATTGATTGTGCAGAATTTTTATCGTTGCAGTCCCAACATTTTGGGTATAAGTAATCATTTGCGATTCATCTGTCGCATGGGGGAAAGTTTGTTTATGCAGATGGCGAATAGAAGTAAAGAGAGGACAAAACTACTTCCATTATGGTTTTGACAAGTAATACCGTAGTCGGACTTTTGTTAATGTTGAATGACAAACTTGATATTCTTGATCCCTGCACTCAAATTGAATTGAAGTTCAAAGTCTTTAACTTAAATATATCTTCTGCCAAAATACACGATGATGAAGACTTATTTTCATCATATCTCAAATTGAATTTGAAAGACAATTAGTGTGATGATTTTAAAGTCTAAATGTGCTTGTATCACCCACACTTAGTCTATCATTTATGAAAATTGTGTACATTAAATCATATGTACCATTTCATCTTGATTGAAGCATGGTACGCACAACATTTTAATGCAAACAAAGAAGTGCTCGTTATGTTTTGCAAGAAAATGATGTCCAGTGATATTACCGTGATTCATGAATGTTTTCGATTGAAACAAATCATAATATTCATTTTGGTCATGCTTATTTTCATTTGGATACCAATTTTAATTGATAAATCGAACAAGTTACGGAAGCAAGAAAATTATAAAACGCACCAAAAACCATTTTTATGTACACGACCTTGCTCAAGTACTAAACTTGATGTGACCATTGTTTTGTACTGTGGAGTAGCTCCATGACCCTATTTAAAAAACAATCTACTACTCATTACTATTTACTATTCCTTACTAAAAATATTTTTTGTACGAAACACAAACAATTTCCTCTATCAATATCACATAAATAGAACCAAAAAAACGCAAAATTATATACATAAATAGAAAAAAAGTTCTTCCATGCAGTTGCCACAGTCATCAAAAGTGGACCATTGTAAAGGTTGTTCTTTCTTTGACAATGAAATCGATTGGTTTCACCTCCAATTACAACAAGAGTGTGTGCACCAACACTTTGAGGATCGTTCGGGTAATGAGTATGAATCTGCTCATATGTCATCATACACTGGTAAAATTAGTATTTCGAGGTAAAGCACGTAGAAAGCAAGGTGAAGAAATGCAATAAAGTTCACCTTGTATGCAAAAACAATCCGTTCACAGTATATAATATAACTAAATTGATTCAGGCAATTTATCGTAATTTGAATTCATCCATATTTGTCAAACAAGCAACTTTCACAAAAATAGATTTGAATTGCATGTGATCCGAAAATTATGAAAAATGAATCGTGACGGTGGTGGCATCGTTATACAAATAAAAACGTGAAACACAAAAATATAACCACATATGGATAAATCAGTCACACGTGATATGTTTAGATGGAAAAAATATGACCACATACGAACAAATCAATCAAAAAAGTGAGATCATAGCATTTCATATATGTTCATGCAAAACATTCGTACAGTGTTAGGATGAACCAAAATTTAACTTGTGAAACTGAGCGGAGGGAAGGACCAAACAGTCGTTCTCGACAGTTAATCTGTCGAGAATTACTGAGGCTAATGGTCGAGAACGACGGTTAGGCACGATAGCATTTCTCTACATTAGTGAACTGTCGACGGATGAACTATCGAGAAATCTACTTTTCACTTCTAAGCAAATATGTATTATTGAGAATTATTTCACTTCATATTTGAGCATGACGAAACATTAAAACCACAGGTATGATGTCAACTGTCTAGTAAGAGTTCAACCCAAATACGAGTACCGCCCACAACAAATGGATTCCAAGCAATAACAGTGTTATTTTCACATTACAAAAGTACCAAAAACATTGAAACGAAAGATATGTCAAGTGTCAGTCCAGATTTCCACCCAACATTAAAACATCCAAAATGTTTGAAATCTAAACTTTTGAAAGCAAAGGAAGAGGATAAAAATTAAACTGGAACCCTAGATAATTCTCCCTCAACATTAGTGTTAGTACGTGTAACGTGTGCATATATGCATCACTAATAGAAAATGTATACAAAAGAGAAAATTAAAATTTATGATATGAAATTGCAGAAAGTAAGGGAAGAAATTTCCAACCATGACACAGCCATAAATTATTCTAAACGTCCAAAAAAATTACAGAATATTAAAAGGATTTTTACCTCTTTCTAATCCAAACTTCAGCTCTTATTTTAAACTCAGCAAAAAGCTCCATTTTTTCTCATAAACTCTTTACAGGTGAAAATATTATAAAAATTGACTAAAAAAACAAGATTTTTTTCGTCTGGGATCGAAGCCCGTAATGAGAGAAATGAGAGAGAGTTTAAGAGAGAGTTAGGGTTGTTTGAATGAGAGAAATAAGATTCATCTATTTTTTTTCCAACTTTCATTGCTGACATTGACAAGATTTTTGTCAAATTTCTTCCATTAGGTCAAATCTCATTTAATTAGGACATTTAGGGAATTTGAAATTATGTTCAATGGCAAATATGTCTTAAATTGACACTCTTGCAATGTATAAAAAAAAAAGTGACATTTTGTAAATGTCTTGTGAAAAATTGACATCCCTTGCAATTTCCTCTTATTTTTATTACAAAGAGGAGGGTGCAAAGCTACTTGTGGGAAATGAATTGGTTTCAGAGGCTTGCTTTTGATGATTATCTGCTGTTTAGAATTATCTCTGCCTTGATTGGTGTTGATCGGAGGAGCCTAGCTGTGGTTGACGGAAGAAATCTGTAGGAAAAATTTGAAGTCCAGCCATGGAAGTTTAGAAGAAAGCTAGAAAATGGAGACGTGTGTGTACCTACTTTCCATATATTTGTAGAGCCAATACATGGAGATGTAAAGAAAGTTGTGTCAAATTAGATCGAGCAGATAAATGTGAAATATAAAATATTTGTACCGATGAATTTACGAGAGGGCCTACATGATTCGTTTCTTTTGACACATGAGCCCAAATAGAGTTATAAATGATAATTTTCCGCTAGTAAACATGAATGATCAAATTGATCCCAATTGTAATAAGTAATAAGTGATATATGCAATTTATGATTGTTGAGGAAGAGGTATTCGTAAACTTGTGATATGACCCCGATGTGTCTAAGGTTGGTGTGTTTGGTTCACTATAATTGGAATTAGTTAATTACTATAACACTATATTAGTGCCGCGTCATGATAAGAAAAGTTGAGAACTGAATGTTCAACTAGACATTGTTGTGATCTATTAATTGCCGAATGACTTTCTATTTCTTTTTAATTATTTATTAGTATAACTATAATTCCTCGTGCTCGTCTTCAACTAAGATTGTTTATTAGCCCCATGTTGATAGGGATTAAATTTAAATTTTTAGTAGACTTTGATAAATTTTGATAAAATATGTGATTGAAAAATTGTGAGTGTCATAAAATATTTATTTAAAATTAATTATTAACTTCAACTTAGATTGAAATCTTGATTAATTCATACTAAACACGAGCTTAGTTTACAAGGTAAGATCTGTAAATGTTATGCCCTAGATCCAATCGATTTAGGTTGTAAACACTTTTAATATGTTTAATGCATTTGATTTGGCAAGATCTATTATTTATTTAAATTAATTTTGCGATAAATAATATTAAATAATAAAATTCGAAGATCTAAATTTAAGTGATTTGTTAATCACAAGGAGTTGTGATTGTGAGATACAAATTACATATGATTGGATCTTGAATAAACTGTTGTCGTAAGTAATGACGAGATACAGATATCGTTAATACAGTTAGACCATCACGTGTGGCATTTCTTACTTGTAAAGTAAGTAGTTGATCTCACGAGTTAAAGTGTGGTGACACTTAAATGAACACGTGGATGTTTTGTTATAGAATAAAACATTGGAGACCCGCTAAGAAATTCCACATGGATAACTATCTGAGTGTCAGTGGTAAATCTCTAACGTTCGGTAGTGGAATTGGTCCTATGGCTTGAGCTCATCATAGTACCTTGTACGATGATAGTCATGCTTTGACGGTATTGAATGTTGCTTTGCCAAGGGCCGCTAATACGACATCGTTCGGGTATGTCAAGAACGATATGAAAGTTGTGAATGACCAATAGAGGATTCTTCACTCTTAGATAGTAAGAGACTATGATCTGCATTTCATTCAATTAAGTCAATAACGAAATCCTTGGCCAAAGTATACATATAAGTCGAAAAGGAGTTTTCGACTCATATTGGCTTAATAGTAGAGCGAAAGATATAATCGATAATCGAGATTGACACACTTCCATATCTCGTAGTTGATCGGATCATATTAACGAAATGATTATAATTTCATAGTAAACAAACAGTTTTGATTTTGTCGTACCACGTGACATTTCTCGTCACATGTATTGCCCTGATACATTGCTAGATGTCAATCTGGGACGGCGAGTGTGAATTTGTGATAAATTAAAAGAATGTTTAATTTATCAGTTTTGATTAGATCAAAATAATATTTCACGTCGTTAGGCATCGTGGTCGGGAACCTGATGGGTCGCACACAAAAGAGAATTGGAAGATTGCAAATAGCCAATTAATTAATTCATCCAATCGTTGGATAAAATTAATTAATTAGATTGGTTATTTATAGCTCCGAATTAATTAATTCACGAACCAGATTTAATTAAATGGATTAATTAAATATTGGATTGGACCGGACCGAGCCCGTTTGAGTTTATATAAATACATGGCTAGAGTTTAAGATCCATAAGATTTTCATTATTCTTGCTGGCACAAGAGGAAAAACTCTAGCAGTTGTAGTCTATTTTCTGTGTGAATTCCATTGGAAATTGGACAATTGGACAGCTGTGGGAGGCAGATTTAAGTTGCTGAAAAAGGATAACGCAAAGGAGTTTGCAAAATCAAGAAAAATGTATATTTCTCATCACAGTTCTTATCTAAATACAAAACTGAATTCTGGTGGGAATTGAAACTGTTTATTTCCACTGTGCATGTTTAAGTAAATTCCCTACAGTGGTATCAGAGTCAGGTTTGTATTTGTTAGGAATTGATTTACATAATGATTAAATTAAAAGTAAAGTTAATCATGTTTATCCATGAATCTAGCAATTGTAGTTTTAATTTTATATCTTCAGAATCTGATTTTGAAAAATTTAAAAAAAAATAAAAAAAAAATTGGGTCGAAGCGAGGGGTGGCGACGCACCACCGGCACGCATGCCGCTACAGCAGCGCTACGCGATGGTGGTGAGCAGCGGGTCTTAGTTTCCAGTTGGGCGGTGCCAGTCAGGCCCCACCACTGGAGAAAAAAAAAAAGAATCTTCTCAAACCCTAGATGAAGACGGGGGCCTCTCTTGAAATTTGTGAAACTATGGGGACCCATCTGCAATTAAAGGAAAAGGGGTCAATCTGCAATTTTGATAGGAGGGCTTTCCTGCAATTTACGAATATGGAAGCCCTTGTTATTAATTTTTCAATTGGGTCAAATTTGTAATTTTCAAAAGTGTTTTGTATTTGATTTTAAAATTATTTTTAAAATTAAATCTTAAATGGGTTTGACCCATAATTTTAATTTTGACCCAGATTTAAATTTTTATTTAAAATTGACGACTTTTATATATTTGTTAAAATTAGATTATAACTTAAATATTTAATTTCGACCCTTAATTGAATTTTTATTATATTTGGGAGTTTTGTCCTAAATTAAAATATTAATTCAATTTTATTGGAGTTGGACTCTAATATTATATTAATTAAATTTTGATTTCAATTAATACCACTTCCCAATGCAAATTAAAATTTAGAGTATGACTCTAATTTAATAATTAATTAAAATTCGATTTTGATTAAATTACTTTGCCCAATAGTTATGGAATTAGAGTTGGACTCTAATTCGGGATTTAGTTAAAATTTGATTTTAATTAAATAGGCCCGCCAATTAAGTTAATTAATTAATATGATTAATTAATTATTTAATTATTTCGATCCAAAATTTTGAATTAGTTTTGATGACTATAATTGCTAGATATATGAGACATTGCATAAAATATTAGATATTATACATAGGAAACATTTATGTGATGAATGTTTATGAATGATTATGGACTCGATCACATGGATGTGTTGAATGGTTGATTTACTTCTTGTTGTTTTATGGGCCTGCGAGCCCTTAATTATTTTGGACATGTGAGTCCGTTGTTATTATTGTTGTTATGGGCCTGCGAGCTCTTTATTATATTGGACCTACGAGTCCGTTTTTATTGTTATTATTATGAGTCTGTGAGTCCGATTTCTTTTAGGCCTGCGTGCCAACTAGTATAGGATACATGTTGCAGTTTGACTAATTGAAGGCGCAAAAAGAGGTGGACACCATGGAGATCGTGCATTGGTGTTGATCCAATGTTGTACCCCTTCGGAATTGACCAACTAGTCTTCCCTTTGACTCGAAAAAACTAGATAGAACAAGTTCATAATCATCCATACTATTATTTATATATATTTATTCGCATATTAGATGTATGTTTATATATATATATATATATATATAATTACTTAATGAGACCATTGCACGTTAAATCCCTCGTTAAAATATTAAGTTAGTATTATTTGTCTTCCATCATTATAGTGAAAAATGAGAATCCTAAATCGACCTTAACTTGTTGAGTACACTTAAGGCTGGTCTATTAAGGATATGTTTGACACTATGAAATATTTGATACTTCTGAATGATGGGTTTAATTTAACTAAAATTTATCTTTTTTTGAGTACACTCAATAAGATAAGTTTTAGAGGCATGTTAAGCTAACACATAAAATGTGTGAAGACAAAAGAGTTGTCAGCTTAATGATCTAGGAGTTGTATGGAGATACAATTAATAATAATATCTACTCAAATGTTTTATTAAGATTTGCTGAGTACACTCAAGATCTTGATACAACGAATGGGATCCCAGCCCACTGAGAATCAAATGTGGATTCAAATAATTTATGTATAAGAGTGATGAATTTTTTTAAACAGTGGGAGCACGTTTAATTAAAGTCCATATTGAATTTGTGTATATGCATTGTAATACATATTAATTCTATATTTTTCTTCATTTACAATTTTTGAATCATGAGTAATCATATGAATTTGAGAGGCATACTGGATGCCAACAAACTGATCGGACCAAATTTTCTCGATTGGCACCGTAATTTGAGAAGCGTTCTCAAGCATGAGAAAATTGGATATATCCTTGAGCAGCCCTTTCCAGTGGTGCCTACTGAAAAATCCACTCAGGAAGAGGTGGCTGCTTACAACAAACACAGTGATGACGATAACAATGCAGCATGTGTGATGCTTGCAGCTATGTGATGTGAACCCCGTAACAACGTTGACTACAAAACCCACAACAAGATTGACGAAACTAAGAAAGCCAAATTAATCCAAGTGTTTAGGATTAACTCAAAAGAAAGTTGAACCAAAAAATCCAACAAGAACGACGCTTGAAAGACCCCTTGATCACGCAATCTAAGAATTAAATCCGGTTGTTTGAACGCCACAAGTTAACACTTGATGAGTTCGAAATTGTTCAATGAAGAACAATGAAAAGAAGACAATGCGCCTCACTTTTATATCAATATCAAAAATGTCAAAGGTCTTTCACAATTGAATGAAAATTCGTATTTATACTAAACCTAAAACTAGGTAAAAATCGTGCAAAAGTCGATTATAATCTCCAAAACATGGAAAAGAATAAAAAACTAACAAAATATGGAAAATTGCCAAAATTAGAAAATTCGCCAAATTTTTGACCTATGCGACCGCGACGTTCATTTCTATGCGGTCGCATAGTTCAAGCAAGTTTCGCCCTTTGAGTTTCGGTAAGCCTCCATGCGACCACAAGCCTCTCAAGCCTATGCGACCACATAGGCTTATCATTTTCCACCATCTTCGGCCTTCAATATTAAATTGATCCAAGTTGATTCGGCCTTCGACCCGAACATGAAAGTTGCTTCATTTTGAGTCCCGAACATGGTTCCATCAATGGTTTCTTGAACGAGCAATCACATTGCTTGTTTCACTTACTTTTCCCTTGATCGCGTCATTGGTCCACCATCGACTATCAACGGGTCTCGTCTCGCACTTGCCTTCGTCGGGCTCAACTCCTAGATCATATCATCCCCTCCCTCTTCAAAAGGATTCGTCCTCAAATCTGAACCTGCATCAGATAGAGAGAGATCAGATACATTAAAAGTAGTCGGAACATTGTACTCACCTGGAATGTCTAACTTCTAAGCATTTTCATTTATCTTTTCAATCACTTGAAATGGTCCATCGCCCCTCGGTTGCAACTTGGACTTCCTTTGCTCCAAAAACCGCTCCTTCCTAAGGTGCACCCAAACCCAATCTTATGGCTCGAATGTCACGCGCTTCCTACCTTTGTTCACTTGCGACGCAACCAACTTACTTTTATTTTCAATTTGCACTTTTACCTTTTCATGGAGTGGCTTAACCAATTCCGTCTTCTTTTTGCCATCTAAACTACCACGTTCATTCACAGGTAAAGGAATTAAATTCAAAGGAGTTAGTTGATTAAAACCATATACAATTTCAAATGGAGAATATGACGTAGTAGAGTGAACAACTCGATTGTATGCAAATTCAACAAATGGTAGACACTCCTGCCAACTCTTCAATTTTTTATTGATTACTGTGCATAACAACTGTGTCATAGTCCTATTCACTACCTCGGTTTGCCCATCCGTTTGAGGGTGACAAGTTGTGGAAAATAATAACTTAGTTCCTAACTTACCCCACAAAACTCTCCAAAAGTGACTCAAAAATTTGACATCCCGATCCAACACTATGCTTCTAGGGACCCCATGTAAACGCACAATCTCTTTAAAGAATACGTCAGCAATGTTCGTGGCATTGTCAGTTTTGTGACATAGTATAAAATGTGCCATTTTGCTGAACCTATCTACAACCACAAAAATAGAATCCCGACCTCTCTTAGTCCTAGGTAAACCCAAAACAAAGTTCATCAGGATATCAACCTAAGGCTCACTAAGTGTAGGTAAAGGTGTGTACAAACTTTGAGGTAAAACCTTAGACTTAACCATTTTACAACCTATGTATCGACTACAAATTCGCTCGACATCACTTTTCATCTTAGTCCAGTAAAAATGATCCTTCAATACATCTAAAATCTTTTGAACTCCAAAGTGTCCCATCAATCCACCACTATGTGCCTCCCTTACTAACAACTCTCGAATAGAACAATTAGGAACACATAACCTATTTTCCCGAAATAAATACCCCTCATGCCTAAAGAACCTATCAACCACCCCCTTTATGCATGATAAATAAATATCCAAAAATTCAACATTTTTTTCATACAATTCCTTAATATGTTCAAACCCAAGTAGTTTAGAATCAAGAGTAGTTAGCAATACGTACCTTCGTGACAACGCATCTGCCACCACATTTTCCTTACCTTGTTTATACCGAATGACGTATGGAAAGATCTCAATGAATTCCATCCACCGTGCATGCCTCTTGTTCAATTTACCTTGTCCCCACAAGTACTTTAGTACTCATAATCGGTGTGTATTACGAACTCCTTCGGCCATAGATAATGTTACGAAGTCTCCAAAGCTCGAACAAGTGCATAAAGTTCTTTGTCATATGTAGGATAATTTAAAGCAGCTCCACTCAATTTCTTGCTAAAGTATGCAATAGGCCTCCGATCCTGCATTAAAACTGCTCCAATCCCTATTCCTGATGCATCACACTCAATCTCGAATGTTTTATCAAAATTAGGTAATGCCAAAACAGGTGCTTCACACAATCTACCTTTAATAATATTAAATTCAAGTTCCTATTCATCACCCCAATAAAAACCTACACTTTTTTTAACTACTTTCGTAAGTAGTGTGGTGATAGTGCTAAAATCCCTCACAAGACGCCTATAAAAACTAGTCAAACCATGAAAACTCCTAACTTCCGTTATGCTTTTAGGTGTCGGCCAATCTCTAATAGTTTTTATCTTTTCATCGTCTACTTCTATCTCATTAGCACTAACCACAAATCCAAAAAATATAACTCTATTCATACAAAATGTGCATTTCTTAAGATTAGTATAGAGTTGTTCTTTCTTTAAAACAATTAACACACACTTTAAATGTTCCAAATGCTCTCCTAGGTCTTTGCTATAGATTAAGATGTCGTCAAAATAAACCACAACAAATTTTCTTATAAAAGTATGTAACACATGATTCATTAAACGCATAAAAGTGTTAGGTGCATTTGTGAGTCCAAACGGCATAACCAACCATTCATATAAACCATATTTAGTTTTAAAAGTCATTTTCCATTCATCACCCTCCCGCATACGAATTTGATGATACTTGCTTTTTAAATCAATTTTAGAAAATATGCAAGCACCATGTAATTCATCAAACATGTCATATAACCTAGGTATAGGATGTCGATACTTTACCGTTATGTTGTTGATAGCCCTACAATCCACGCACATTCGTCATGTTCCATCCTTTTTTAGCACAAGCAAAATCAGTACCACACAAGGACTCATGCTTTCTCTCACGTATCCTTTGCTCATTAACTTCTCCACTTGCCTTTGAAGCTTCTTAGTCTCCTCGGGATTATTTCGATAAGCCGGTCGATTTGGAATGACAGCTCCGGGTATGAAGTCCATTTGATGTTCAATGCCTCGAATAGGCGGCAATCCACTTGGTGCATCCTCCGGAAATACATCCTCAAATTTCTGCAATAAAGACTTAGCCAAACTAGAGAGGGATGGGTTAGTTTCCTCAAAATTGAGGAGTGATTCCTTTTAAACGAACAAGATCATCTCTTTTCTCTCAACTACCGCCTTCCTCAAATCACTCTCTTTTGCAAAGAAATTCGCTTGTGTTTTCTCTCTTCTCTCGGAACACCCCCTTTCTTTTCTTTCTTGTGCTTGCTCTCTCTTTTTCTCTCTAATGGCTATCTCAACATTTTCTCTCTTCTTCTCTAACTCACCACTTTCTCTCTTTTTTCTAACTCCTTGACTCTCCTCTCTTCTTCACTTTTCAATTTTAATTGGTCCTCATAGACTTGCGCCGGTGTTAATGACACAAAAGTAATGGTCCTTCCATCCTTAACGAAACTATATCGATTTTTGTACCCATCATGCATAGCCTTCCTATCGTATTGTCATGGTCGCCCCAATAAAATATGTCTGACTTGCATTGACACCACATCACACACTAACTTGTTCTTATAACTCCCAATTGACAAATTAATTAGCACCCTTCGATTCACCCTCACCTCGCCACTCTCATTCAACCATTGCAATTTATAAGGTCTCGGGTGTCTCAACAATGTTAAACCCAATTTTTCTACAAGAGATACGCTAGCTACATTAGTGCAACTACCACCATCAATTATACATACCGTATTGTTGAGATGGCATCGAGTGTGGAAAATGTTCTCCAGTTGCAACTCCAAGTCATCCGTTTTGACGTAAGTAGTGAGAGCTCACCTTGTGACTAGTAGATCCCCAATCGGCCCTTCAACTTTTTCTTATTCACTAACATCCTCCAACACCGGCATGTCATCAAAGTCGCCATTACTATCACTCACAATCTCTCCATTATCCCGCAACACCATCGTCCGTTTGTTTGGACATTGAGAAGCAATATGTCCCGTTCCCAAACACCTAAAACATTTGATGTCCCGATTGCGCGACAGTTGTGCCTCCTGTTTTGATATTGGTTTGCTAGAGTTTTCATCCTTGCCCTTTTGCCAATCATTTTTACCTCTAGGTGCAGCCCCGTTTTTGTTAATTGCCTCTCGACCTTCATTGCCACATGTCCTCGATTTCCACATAGTGTTGCAACTCTACAATATTTGCAATATCCTGATTTAACCCATTCAAGAATCGTGCCATGGTAGCTTCCCGATCTTTCTCCACATTAGCCCGAATCATAAGAATTTCCATCTCCTTGTTATAATCCTCTACGCTTTTCGATCCTGGGTACAAACCTTTGACATTTTTGGTATTGAATTAAAAAGTGAGGCGTATTGGCTTCTCTTCATCGTTCTTCATTGAACAACTTCGAACTTATCAAGTGTTAACTTGTGGCGTTCAAACAACCGAATTTAATTCTTGGATTGCGTGATCAAGGGGTCTTTCAAGTGTCGTTCTTGTTGGATTTTTTTGTTCGACTTTCTTTTGGGTTAATCCTAAACACTTGGATTAATTTGACTTTCTTGGGTTCGTCAATCTCGTTGTGGGTTTTGTAGTCAACGTTGCTACAGGGTTTTTTCATCTTAGGTCAATCATTTTTACCTCTAGGTATAGCCCCATTTTTGTTGTTGTCATCCCACTTCGATTTTCATGTTGGATTAGGAGTTGAAGTACCTAACGGTTGCCTAGACGTCCTCTTCCTCTTCAATTGCCTCTCGACCTTCATTGGCACATGTAACATGTCCTCGATTTCCACATAGTGTTGCAACTCTACAATTTTTCCAATATCTCGATTTAACCCATTCAAGAACCGTGCCATGGTAGCTTCCTGATCTTCCTCCACATTAGCCCGAATCATTAGAATTTTCATCTCTTTGTGATAATTCTCTACGCTTTTCGATCCTTGGTACAAAACTTGCAATTTTTGATGGATTTCCCTATAATAGTGACTCGGAACAAACCTCCTCCTCATCAACACCTTCAATTCATCCCAAGTGCTAATTGGTCTTTCCCGACCCCTACACCGTGATGTAAGTACTTGATCCTACCAAGATATCGCGTAATCCACGAATTCAAGCACCGCCAATTTTACCTTTTTCTCCTCCGAATAATTATAGCACTCAAAAATCATCCCAACCTAACTTTCCTACTCTAAATATGCTTCCGGATCGCTTCTCCCTTTAAATTGCAGAATAGTCATTTTAATACTCCCCAAATTTTCATCTACTTCATCTCCCAAGTTATTCCTACCCTGTCTTTCCATCCTATCGCCCCTATGCCTCACTCGACCCATATCAATGCCATTTTCATCAAAATCATCCTCATCACTACGATACTCATCCCGCCTTCCTCTCCTAGATTCACGCTTGCCCAGCCCCCTAGCATTAGACATCTCCACTTGTCCCCAGCTAAGATTAGCAATTATAGTACCTATTTGAGCCATCCATTCCCCTTGTCCATCCACCTTCTCCCTAACATCATCAAGTACCCTTTCAAACCTCCTTATCATGTCCTCCGATGCATTGTTGTTATTACCGTTTTAGCTTGAATTAGAACCTTCTCTTTTTGACATTATATCACACAATTTTTTTTATGCCTCACAAAGACTTCACTCGAAAAACACTCACTATGGCTTTTTCCCTCTATTAAACTCACCACTCGGTCTTTTACCACTCAAAGTTTCCCTCCAAGCACTTCAAAGAACCAAGTGAACTAAATCAATTATTTTACCGGGAATTCAAACAAACTGAATATTAATCGAAGAATACGAGACTCAAAAGACTTGAATAAGTGGAATAGATGAATGTTTTAACAAGAATATGTGAATAGACTTAATAGAAGATTGAAAAAATCGAACCCAATTGAATATTCCCAAGTCAAACACAATGTAGGAATTATTGTTGGTAGAAAAACAAAATCAAACAATAATAATATCAAATTTTTTTTTACTCCTTGATGAAAGAAGATGATTAAACTACCAACAACTCAACAAAACAACGAAAGAAAAACAAGAACGAAGAAGAACTAAGAAAGAAAAATTATAATTGAGGAAGAAACTAAGAAAACAAAATTAACGACTCAAACAAATAAAGAAAAGATATAGCCTTCAATTAATTTGAAGTCAAAACTCTGATACCAACTGATGCGAATCCCGTAGCAACGTTGACTACAAAACCCACAATGAGATTGAAGAACCCAAGAAAGCTAAATGAATCCAAGTGTTTAGGATTAACCCAAAAGAAAGTCGAACAAAAAACCTAACAAGATCGACGCTTGAAAAACCCCTTGATCACGCAATCCAAGAATTAAATCCGATTGTTTGAACGCCATAAGTTAACACTTGATAAATTCGAAATTGTTCAATGAAGAACGATGAAGAGAAGATAATACGCCTCACTTTTAATTCAATATAAAAAATGTCAAAGGTCTTTAACAATTGAATGAAAACTCCTATTTATACTAACCCTGAAACTAGGTAAAAATCGTGCAAAAGTTGATCATAATCCCCAAAATATGGAAAAGAATAAAAAACTAACAAAATATGAAAAATTTCCAAAATTAGAAAATTCGCCAAATTTTTGGCCTTTGCAACCGCGACGTTCATTTCTATGCGGTCGCATAGTTCAAACAAGTTTCGCCCTTTGAGTTTGGGTAAGCCTCCATGCGACCGCAAGCCTCTCAAGCCTATGCGACCGTATAGGCTTATCATTTTCCTCCGTCTTCAAACTTCGATATTAAATTGATCCAAGTTGATTCAGCCTTCGACCCGAACATGGAAGTTGTTCCATTTTGAGTCCTGAACATGGTTCCATCAATGGTTTCTTGAACAAGCAATCCCATCGCTTGTTTCACTTGCTTTGCCCTTGATCGCGTCATTGGTCCGTCATCGACTATCAACGGGTCTCGTCTCGCACTTGCCTTCGTCGGGCTCAACTCCTAGCTCATGTCACTATGCCACTGGAGTTGCAGAAGCAACATGAGGGTATAGATGTTTACACTATGATTTTTCATCTCAAAGAGTCGTATGATGAACAATCTCGTGTGGAGAGGTATGAGACCTCTAAACAACTATACCGGTGTAAAATGGCAGAGTGATCTTCAGTCAGTGCTCATGTGCTGAAGATGATTGGTTTCATTGAAAAACTGGGTTCATTGAGTTTTATCATGGATCACGAACTAAGTATTGACTTGGTTCTGCAATCTCTGCCAGATAGTTATTCACAGTTCATTATGAACTTCAATATGAATAAGATTGAATGCACACTCCTTGAGTTGCTTAATATGCTTAAACTGTGGAGCCCAATGTCAAGGCTAGCACTGGGCATGTCTTAGCTATTCATTCCTCCAAGGGCACTAAGAGGAAAATCAAAGGTAGTTTTGAGAAAACATCCAAAAAGGCTAAGGGCAATAACAAAGTAGTCAAAGCAAGCAAGGACAATACCAAATCTGATGACCCATCCTATCACTGTGGAGTGAAAGGTCATTGCAAGAGGAACTGTAAGGCTTACCTCGCTAGCTTGAAGGGAAAGAAGTCTTCTGAAACTTCTATTTCAAGGACTAAAGAGAAGTAGACCACTGCAGAAAAAAGAAGTTGACCTGCGTGTGGAAAATAGAGCAAGAGTTGCTGCATTAACTATAGGGACATACTTTTTACCACTGCCTTCGGGCTTAGTATTAAAATTAGAAAATTGCTATTTTGTTCTCGCCATTACTAAAAACATTATTTCTATTTCATGTTTGGACATGATTTTTTTTCAATTAATGTTAAGAGCAATTGTTGTTCGTTTTATAAAGTTAAGATCTTTTGTGGTTGTGGTGTGTTGCAAAATGGAATTTATATTTTTGATATCGAGTCGTCTATGATGAATAGAGAAAAGAAAAGGCATAAAAGTGATCATCTAAATAATACATACCTCTGGCATTGCAGACTGGGTCATATTAACGACAAACGCATTTTCAAGTTACATAAAGATGGATACTTGGGGTCAACTGATTTTGAATCATTTGACAGATGCGAGTCGTACCTGTTAGGCAAAATGACCAAGTTCCCTTTTACTGGAAAAGGAGAAAGAACCATAGAACTGCTGGGACTAATACATACTGATGTATGTGGACCCATGTCAATAACTGCTAGAGGTGGTTTCTCTTACTTCATCACATTCACTGATGATCATTCTAGACATGGTTATGTGTATCTGATGAAATTCAAGCATGAAGCACTGGAAAAGTTCAAGGAATTCAAACTTGAAATAGATAAACAGACTGGTAAAAATATTCTCACGCTGAGATCAGATCGGGGTGGAGAATATTTAAGGGGAGAATTTTTAGATTATCGAAAAGAGAATGGAATTCTCTCGCAGTGGACTTCGCCATATACACCGCAACATAATGGTGTATCTAAACGGAGGAATCGCACTTTGTTAGACATTATGCGATCTATGATGAGCCATGCAAATATGCCAAAATCATTTTGGGGTCATGCATTAATTGCTGACACACTTAATCGTGTCCCATTTAAATCGGTCGACAAAACTCCGTACGAGCTATGGAGAGGAAAAAGACCAAACTTATCTCACTAAGTTTGGGGTTGTGACGCTTATGTAAAGTGAAATGAATCAAATAAGTTTGAGGCTAAATCTGATAAATACGTATTTGTGGGATATCCAAAAGAGACAATTGGATATCAGTTTTATAATCCCGTTGAGAAGAAGGTGTTCATCTCAAGACATGCCATATTCCTAGAGAAAGAGTTTATTCTAGGATAGGGTAGTGGGAGCAAACTAGAACTTGAAGAAGTTCAAAAATCCAAATATACTGTTGATCAATTAGATGAACCTGAGTCTGATCCCACATCTGTTGATGGACAGACTCTTGATCAGGATGTAGAGAACCCTGAGAACACTCCAGCTCAGCGTAAATCAAGTAGGATCATTCAACCTCCCAGAATGTACGAATTCACGATTACTAATCAAGTATTATTAGTCGAGGATGATGAACCTACAAATTACGCAGAAGCGAAGTCAAGTGTTGACTCGAAGAGATGACAAGAAGCCATGGAATCTGAAATGAACTCAATGTATGAGAACAATGTTTGGACCTTGGTCGACCTTCCAGGTGGGATAAAATTGATAGGTTATAAATGGGTTTACAAGAAAAAGGTCAATGTGGATGGAAACGTCCATACATACAAAGTAAGGCTAGTAGCGAAGGGTTACACATAAAGACAAGTTGACTTTGATGAAACTTTTTCACCTATAGTCATGCTAAAATTCAATCGAATTTTGCTTGCAATAGCTCCGGACCATGATTATGAGATATGGCAAAGTGATGTCAAAATTGCTTTCCTTAATGGAAACTTACAAGAGGATGTGTACATGACACAGCCTGAAGGTTTTGAATCCAAAGGAGCCAACAAAGTATGTAAGCTAAATCGATCTATTTTTGGATTAGAGCAAGCCTCTAGGAGCTGGAATCTTTGTTTTGATGAGACAATCAAAATGTTTGATTTTATCAAAAATGAAGATGAACCATGTGTTTACAAGAAGACAAGTGGGAGCGCGGTCGTATTCCTAATATTATTGTCGATGACATATTATTAATGGAAAACGACATCCCAATGCTTCAATCGGTGAAATTATGGTTGTCAAAGAATTTCTCCATAAAAGATATGGGAGAAGCAGCGTATATCTTGGAAATCAAGATCTATAGAGATAGATCTAAAAGATTACTAGGCTTATCCCAATCTTCGTACATAGATAAAATTTTGGGAAGATTTAATATAGAAGAGTCTAAAAGAGGTTTATGTCCCATGTCGCATGGGATTTACCTCTTAAAAGATATGTGTCCTAAAACACATGATGAAAGGAGTCGCATGGATAAGATTCCTTATGCTTCGGCGATAGGATCTATCATGTATGTGATGCTATGTACGAGACCAGATGTTTCATATGCTCTAAGTGTTATGAGCAGGTTTCAAGGAAATCCTGATGAGAACCACTGGATAGCGGTTAAGAACATTTTTAAGTACTTGAAAAGGACTAAAGATGTGTTCTTGATCTATGGAGGAAATGAACTGAAAATTCATGGGTATACTGATGCCAACTTTCAAACTGACAAAGATGATAGCAAGTCTCAATCAGGATATATGTTGACTCTCAACAATGGAGCGGTTAGTTGGAAAAGTTCCAAACAGGAGACAACCACTGATTCAACAACAGAAGCCGAGTACATTGCTGCGTTTGAAGCAGCGAAAGAAGCTGTCTCGATCAAGAAGTTCATTAATGAACTTGGAGTTGTTCCTAGCATTGTTGATCCCATACCTTTGTATTATGATAACAATAGAGCCATCGCACAAGCGAAGGAACCGAGGTCTCATCAACGATCCAAACATATGCTAAGGTGACATCATCTCATTATGGAGATTATACAAAGAAATGATGTAACAATAGAGCGAGTTCCCACAGATGACAATATTGCAGATCCACTGACAAAGCCGTTGTCACAACAAAAATATGATCGTCATGTGGACGCTTATGGTATTAGATACATGAGTGATTGGATCTAGTGCAAGTGGAAGTTTGCAAGTGTTATGCCCTAGATCCAATCGATTTAGGTTGTAAACACTTTTAATATGTTTAATGCATTTGATTTGGCAAGATCTATTATTTATTTAAATTAATTTTGTGATAAATAATATTAAATAATAGAATTCGAAGATCCAAGTTTAAGTGATTTGTTAATCACAAGGAGTTGTGATTGTGAGATACAAATTACGTATGATTGGATCTTGAATAAACTGTAGTCGTAAGTAATGACGAGATACGGATATCGTTAATACAGTTAGACCATCACGTGTGGCATTTCTTACTTGTGATGATCTCACGAGCTAAAGTGTGGTGACACTTAAATGAACACGTGGATGTTTTATTATAGAACAAAACATTGGAGACCCGCTAAGAGATTCCACGTGGATAACTATCTGAGTCTCCGTGGTAAATCTCTAACGTTCGGTAGTGGAATTGGTCTTATGACTTGAGGTCATCATAGTGCTTTGTACGAGGACAGTCATGCTTTGACGGTGTTGGATGTTGCTCTAACAAGGCCAGCTAATACGACATCGTTCGGGTATGTCAAGAACGATATGAAGGTTGTGAATGACCAATAGAGGATTCTTCACTCTTAGATAGTAAGAGACTGTGATCTGCATTTCGTTCAATTAAGTCAATAACGAAATCCTTGGTCAAGGTATACATATAAGTCGAAAAGGAGTTTTTGACTCATATTGACTTAATAGTAGAGCGAAAGATATGATCGATAATCGAGATTGACACACTTCTATATCTCGTAGTTGATCGGATCATATTGACGAAGAGATTATAATTTCATGGTAAACGAACAGTTTTGGTTTTGTCATACCACGTGACATTTTTTATCACATGTATTGCCCTGATACATTGTTAGATGTCAATTTGGGACGACGAGTGTGAATTTGTGATCAATTAAAAGAACGTTTAATTTATCAGTTTTGATTATATTAAAATAATATTTCACGTCGTTAGGTATCGTGGTCGGGAACCTGATGGATCGCACACAAAAGAGAATTGGAAGATTGCAAATAACCAATTAATTAATTCATCCAATTGTTTGATAAAATTAATTAATTGGATTTGTTATTTATAGCCCCGAATTAATTAATTGGACTAATTAATTCACGGACCGAATTTAATTAAATGGATTAATTAAATATTGGACTGGACCGGGCCGAGCCCGTTTGGGTTTATATAAATACATGGCTAGGGTTTAAGATCCATAAGTGTTTCATTATTCTTGCTGGCACAAGAGAAAAAACTCTAGCAGGTGCAGTCTATTTTCTGTGTGGATTTCATTGGAGGTTGGACAATTGGACAGCTGTGGAAGGCAGATTTAAGTTGCTAGAAAAGGATAACGCGAAGGAGTTTGCAAAATCAAGAAAATGGTATATTTCTCATCACAGTTCTTATCTAAATACAAAGCTGAATCCTGGTGGGAATTGAAACTGTTTATTTCCACTGTACATTTTTAAGTAAATTCCCTACAAGATCTTTTATACATTTTCACCCCTGATTTTATTAGAATTGTAAGTCGATAAGTCTCTTTCTTTGACTCTCAGTCTAGTGCCCAAATAATAACTAGAGTAAAATTTGTGAGTAATGTCATTTAAACACAAATACAATTGTTATTTCATTATTGAACCAACCCAAACTCAACCAATGTGTACTACTTAAAACCGGAAAATCTTCAAGGTAGAAAAATCATTAATTTTTGTTTCTTTTTTTCTTGGTATGCTTCATATCTTTATTTTGTCTCAGATGATTACGGCGTGAATCGAGCGGAAGAGTGGTTTTTCTTTACATCAAGGGATAGAGAACATGAAAATGAGAAAATACAGAATGGAGTTACAGTCGATGGATATTGGCAAGTAATAGGGGAAGATGATGAAATCATCAAACAAAACAATGAAACTCTTGGATTTCGAAAGATTCTTGAATTCTACAAGGGAAACCCACCAAACGGTGACAATACTTCTTGGATTATGCACGAAATTAAAGTAAACGACCAACACACTGTAGCTGCAGATGATACAAAGGTATGTAATTTAGATATTTTCGATCTTTGCACCTTTTTTTGGTAGTGTGTTCGTTAGACATGGAGTTCTTTTTTCTTGCAGTTGGACGATTGGATTGTGTGTAGAATATATCGCAAGGATAACAGATGGAAGGATGAGACATGGTCGTGATGCAGAAGATGAGATATCGAGTGATGATTCAGAGGATTTGATGTGTTAAATTGGATATGACAGTTTATACTAGATGATTGGTCGAGGTAGATTTTTATACTACTAGAGAAGTATTATGAATTTGTAGACAAGCCAAAATTTGTTGAGCAACGAATCTCTTTGATAAGTTTCATTGTCAATAATGTCAAACATGCTTTTTCTTTGTGCACTTACCTAGACCTATTAAAGCACCATTACGCGTATGAGTAAGTGTTGTGAAGAATTGAATTACATAAGTAGTGATCCTCCTCCACAAATTTTCTTGTTAAATTTGTTAACGCTCAGTTTCAAAAAACTACTAGAGAACAAACTCCACAGTGTTTTCTGGCTGCTTACAATTTACAGGCTCAGTGAGAGGCAGCTTTTGAGAAAAGTTACTAACATTATTTTAATTATTGAATTTTATAGACACATAGATATATCGGATATTTCTTGGATGTATTAGGTTGTCTAATTAAAGATTTATAGGGACGGTTTCAAATGCTTTTACTAGCAAAGCAATTTTTCTTTCCTCAGTCGAAGAAAACCGACTTACTGCCTTTTGAAGTACTGCATGATCGAGCATCCATTCTTCGCCTCTTTTCCTCTTATCTGCCGTCTGAGGCTGCAGGCAGCAGGTTGACCTTTTCTGCTTCAGGGTCGGCTTTAATGGCATCTTTGGATTCAACTTACTTCGCCTTTTCCAATTCCTAGATGAATCCATTTCTTAAGATTACTCCAGTGCTTCGATGCATTCTTCTCAGGTTTTCGTCAACGGTTTCTTTGTCAAACAAGATTGTCCTTTTTCCTTCCCCGTCATCAGGGTCGTGCGGTATGTGAATTTCTCTAGCACGAGCCATAAAGTTGAGGGATTGATTTCCCTACCTGTTTTCAAGAAAGAAAAGAGAGGAAGCAAATAAGTAACAGATTCATTTCTCTATGGAGCCGGCCGCTCCATCATGATTCTAACCCCGCATATACATAAAATATAAGCAACGTAGTCAACACTTTGAATCCTCAAGAGTGGACGAACACGTCACACTATCAACATTTACATCCTCAAAAACCAGAGTTTAAAACTAGTTTTTTTTTTTTTTTTTTTTCCCTAACAGAAAAAAAATCCTTAAATTTTTACTACTTTGATCACTATTGTCAAAGCTAAATTCAGAATTTTAAGGACCTAACTGAAAACGCGATTTCCTTTGAAAACACCTTGTTGCCTTCAAATAATTTGGAGTTGCACTGGGTTCTTCGAAGAAAGATTGATTTGAGATGTTATTGCATCACCCATTGGACCTCTTTGAACGAAACCAAGCACTAATTCTTGTAAAAACTGGTTTTCAAAATGTTTCTCCGACATGGACTTTTTTATAGATTTGTATGAAATTAATGGAAATTTTTCGTAGTCTTCGACAAGTCATTTTAAAATTTTTATAGACTTTTATAGAATTCAAGAAACTTTTATTTAAAATAAAATTAACATGTATTACAATTAGGCCTAAGCATTTTAATTAAAATCGAACCTTTCAAACTGAAATTGAAATCGAAATCGAATCGAAACTGAAGGTTCTAATACATTTTTTTTTTAAATTAGCAATCAAAACCAAATACAGGTCAGTTTGTTTCTTCGTTCCTGAATTAGAACAGTGGGTACTCGAATGGAGCCATTTTTTATATAATTTTTTATTTAGAATATCTAATTTGGGTAATAACGTCTACACTTTGAGAAATCTCCTACATTTTTTTTTTTTTTTTTTTGCATACTGCCTCACATTAGAATGTTGTATTTCAGATGTTCGCACATGTTAATCTTTACAATTTAGGCTTTTTATGATTCAAAAAGTTCAAATTAGGTTGTGGTGTAAGTTGATAAATCAAAACGTTCATTCTTTGTAGTTTGAATTTTTTACTTTCTGCATTTTTTACGAACTTAAATGATTTCTAAATTTTTTATAACACTTGGCAATTGAAATTAATCTATTCATATCTTTTTAATTATCGAAGTTCGTGATTCTATTTGAAATATAAATTTTCATTTTTTATTCGAACAAAACAATTTCATGATACTATATAGTGCATCTAATTTTTTTTTTTTTAGTCATTTTAAGAATAGAAGAATTATTTTAGTTCATTTTAAGGATAGAAGAATTTAATTATTTTTCATAATTAAATTATAGGCTTTAACTTGTCTCACTTGTGGATCGAGTAAGATTTATTAAGAAAATATAATTTTTACTCAGACTGTAATTTAATTTGTGTTCTAATTTTCTCATTTTTTTCATCAATTTTTGTCTCCACTATTTTGTTTCTTGAAAATATCTTAACTGAATTTTCTCTCCAACACAAGTATTTGTCGATTACTATATATCGTGTTAAATATAACTATTTAATGGGCCTATATGAAAATATTTTAAATGTATATAAGGACAATATTATGGGATAACCGAATCCAAAGAGAAAGCTAACGATTTTGGATTGAATTTGGTTCTAACGATTACAAGGACCCGAATAATTTCCATTTACAAATAACAGAAATATAATGGATGGTTTCGAGTATTGAAATACTCAGATTGACCACACGATGGTCATGTTGAATTATAACCAACTAAAAGTGGTCCATATATATCTCATATCCCACACGTTCAGTAACCGCCCATGATCTGAAGAAGTGCATAACCGCTCTTTGATGGAGGGAGCAATTATAAAGACGTTAAGATTCATTCGGAAGGTCCCTAAGCCTATTTTTCACGTTCAGTTTTGCATACACCATCTAAGCAGTGAGGAAGAGGGCTTAGAAGAGCCATAACCCGAAGATAAACACCATCTACAAACCAGAGAAGGTGTGTGAAGAACTCCAATGGCGGGAGGTATGTTTTCGATCCAATATTATTCCGCATTGATCTAAATGTTGTTATGTTGATTAAAGCATATTTAGATCGCTTAACATGAACTTTACATTTGGTATCGGAGCACCGATTTTGCCTCTGCCTTGTTTGTTCTCAACCTGTGTTCTTTCTGTTGAAAACGTGATTACTTATTTAATCATTTTTTTAGAAACTGATATTAGGAATCATTAGGAAATTGATTTATGAGAATTTTGATATAAAATGCGTAAAATTTGGTCGTCGGAATCATGAGATATGTCCGGGTTTCTATTCGGGTCTAACCGGGTCAAAATGACCCGGCTGAAGGTTGAAGACGACCTATTACTGTTTAATATATATATATAAAAAAAAAAAAAACTTTCAAATCAGTTTCATGCATAGAGTAATTGAATGTAGAACGAATTATTTAGCGCACTTGCATGAATTGCATGAAAATGTCATGATTACTGCCAACTTGCAATTCATGAAAATGATTACTGCCAACTTGCATGAATTGCAATACTGCCAACTTGCATGAATTGCAATAAATGCTGTTGATTTTATCATTTAGAAATGGAATGTTGGACAAAAGCCTGTATCTGTGTCAGTAGAAATTTCAGCTATTGTATTATTTCCTGGAGGCATGTGCTGA
Organism: Olea europaea var. sylvestris; assembly: GCF_002742605.1. Lineage (NCBI taxonomy): Eukaryota > Viridiplantae > Streptophyta > Magnoliopsida > Lamiales > Oleaceae > Olea > Olea europaea. Next base: position 30,032,078 of record NC_036238.1, read on the forward strand.
AAATTAATGAGAATTATTTGGTGATTTTGTTTTCACATGTAGTGAACTTATTTATTTATGTTTTTTTCTATGTATAAATTTTGTGGTTTATTATACATACATTATTAGGGTAAATAATTTTGCACATTAAAATTAATTTTAATTAAAGGCTCCTTATGACTTTAATATGGATATTTATGTGCTTATATTATTTATTTTTGTTATTTGTGTGAATAATTATTGTTTTATTATTCATGCAATATTAAGTTGAATAATATTAGTACATTAATGTCTGATTGCATTGCATATGGTTTAGCAATAGTTTGAGCTTAAGAATTTAGTTAATGTTTGGTGATCCATATGGTTTTAATTAATTAAGGAATAGCCACAACATCTTTAATTAATTGAAATTATATATTAAGGTTCATTTGGGATCACATTTGGAAAATAAACATTAATTGTGATTAATCATAATTGATATGGTAAATCTTATCCCACAGGAATTTTTATCGTATTATATATGATTAATTAGGATAAAATATCAAACTATATTTTCTAATTTGCCCACAGGTATTAAAAAAGGGAACATAATTTAATAGTTTTATTGTAAAGTTAAGATGAATCTAATTGAATTAGAATTTTAGCCCACAGGCAAGTTTTATGTCGCTAGATTCATGTTTTGCATGTTTTTACATTGGTAAAACATGTCATATGTTATTTTAGCTTCAAATTTTGTAATAATGAGCATGTATGTTTGAAATGTTGCAGTTATTCAACCAATTAATTTCTCTGATATAAAATGCGATGTTCCTGAACTCAAGGGTGACAACTATAAGGTTTGGAAGGGAAGGATTCTCCTTCACTTAGGGTGGATGGACATTGACTATGCTATTAGAAAAGACGAACCACCTAAAATTACTGAAACCAGCATTCCAGACCAAGTTGATCTTTATGAAAAATGGGAGCGATCTAATCGTCTTTCAGTCATGTTCATAAAAACCAAAATATCTGCTGGGATTAGGGGTTCTGTCGAGCAATACGACAATGTTCGAGAATTGCTGAAGGCAATTGATGATCAATTTGTAACTTCAGACAAGGCATTAGCAAGCACCCTAATTATGCAGTTCTCATCCATGAAGCTCACCGGGATTAGAGGCGTGCGTGATCATACCATGCGCATGAGGGATATAGCGGCTCAACTGAAAGCGTTGGAAGTTGAGATGTCAGATACTTTCCTGGTTCACTTCATTCTGTGCACTCTACCCCAACAATATGGTCCCTTTAAGATATCTTATAACACACATAAGGACAAATGGTCAATTAATAAACTGTTGACCATGTGTGTTCAAGAGAAGGGAAGATTGGCAATGGAAGAGAGTGAGAAGGTGAACTTGACAGTTCTTGGAAAGAAAGAGGATCAAGCCAAACAAAAGGGAAAGGGCAAGATTCCTCCCCAGTCGGACATCAAGAAGGAGTTAAAGTGCTTCTTTTGCAAAAAGAAGGGGCACATAAAGAAAAATTGCTCCAAGTTCAAGAACTGGCTTGACAAGAAAGGTACTCAACTTTTACTTGTTTGTTATGAATCCAATATGATAGATGTTAATCATAACACTTGGTGGATTGACTCTGGTTCTTCAATCCATGTGACCAATTCCTTGCAGGAATTACACGACCTGCGGAAGCCAGTGGGAAGTGAGCAAAGTATCTATTCTGGAAATAAGATGCCCTCACATGTGGAGGCTGTTGGAACGTGCAAGCTAGTTTTAAGTAGTGGTTTCATTTTATCTTTAGAAAGAACCTTTTATGTTCCTGATTTTTCTAGAAATTTGATTTCAATTTCCATACTTGTATCAGTTGGATATTCGTTTAATTTTTCAGATTCTGGTTTTAGTTTATCTAACAAATCTGAAATTGTTGGTTATGGTACTTTGTCTGATAATCTTTTCCATCTTAATTTACAAAATGATGAAAACTATGCTACTATGCATGTTCATAGAAATGTTGGTATTAAACGATGTGTTATAAATGATGAATCCTCTATGTTGTGGCACCGGAGATTGGGACACATCTCCATTGAGAGAATTAAAAGATTGGTAAATGAAGGGGTACTTAGTACTTTGGATTTTGCTGATTTTGAGACTTGTGTAAATTGCATAAAGGGTAAGCAAACTAACAAGTCTAAAAAGGGTGCAAAGAGGAGCACAAACCTATTGGAAATCATACATACAGATATTTGCTGTCCAGACATGGACACAAATGGTCCGAAATATTTCATCACCTTCATAGACGATTATTCACGATATATGTATCTCTACTTACTTCGTTCCAAGGACGAAGCTTTGGATGCCTTTAAAGTTTTTAAGGCTGAAGTAGAGAATCAATGTGGAAAGCAAATTAAGATCGTGAGATCAGATAGAGGTGGAGAATACTATGGTAGATACACAGAGAGTGGACAAGCGTCTGGTCCATTTGCAAAGTTTCTTCAAGAACATGGGATTGTTGCCCAGTACACTATGCCTGGTTCTCCAAATCAGAATGGTGTGGCGGAAAGAAGAAATCAAACTTTAATGGACATGGTGAGAAGTATGTGGAGTAACTTGAAACTCCCTGAATCTTTGTGGACTGAAGCTCT
>NC_036238.1:30036655-30047936 GCF_002742605.1 Olea europaea var. sylvestris
GCTGCTGTGTTTATGGCTAAGAACAACAAGAGTGGTAGTCGAAGTAAACACATCGACATTAAATACTTAGCCATTAGAGAACGTGTTAAGGAGAAGAAAGTGGTCATTGAGCACATTAGCACTGAGTTGATGATTGCCGATCCTTTGACTAAAGGCATGCCACCAAAGAATTTTAAGGATCATGTAGCGAGAATGGGACTTAGTTCCGTGATGTAGTTTTATTGTACGTACATTTGATGTTTTAATGAAACTCTTAATCAGTTGATGTTTTCTCATTAATTTTGTGCACATATTTGTGTATTCATTTACCTTGAGAAATATCATTAAGTATGGACCTTGAATAAACATAGGGTTTATTCATTAAATTATATGGGCTGGTATCTAAGAGACATGATACATTGTGATACATGGAAGATAATACTCGCTTTAGAGGACTTATCGCTATGATTCATGTGTTACGTTTCTTATTATAATGAATAATGATATATGTGGACCAAGTGGGAGAATGTTGAATTATAACCAACTAAAAGTGGTCCATATATATCTCATATCCCACACGTTCAGTAACCGCCCATGATCTGAAGAAGTGCATAACCGCTCTTTGATGGAGGGAGCAATTATAAAGACGTTAAGATTCATTCGGAAGGTCCCTAAGCCTATTTTTCACGTTCAGTTTTGCATACACCATCTAAGCAGTGAGGAAGAGAGCTTAGAAGAGCCATAACCCGAAGATAAACACCATCTACAAACCAGAGAAGGTGTGTGAAGAACTCCAATGGCGGGAGGTATGTTTTCGATCCAATATTATTCCGCATTGATCTAAATGCTGTTATGTTGATTAAAGCATGTTTAGATCGCTTAACATGAACTTTACAGGTCATGTCTATCCACAATTCTATTTTTTCCTCCTGATATAATAAAATATTTTTTACATAAAATACAAATATAAGTCACATATACATATGAGAGCGCACCAAGCAACATGTTTAAATGTAGCGTGTCACCCAAGCATAGTGCTTAGCATGAACTAAGCACAAAATTTAGGAGATCAGTACTCAATGTTCATAAAATAGAAAAGGAAAGAGAAATATTGAAAAAATAAAAAAATACATATTATTATTATTATTTGGTAAAAGTCTCAAAATTTCGGGTTTAATGAAAAACAAATTTTGAGATTTTACTTTAAATACTTTTGTTTAAAAGTTAGTTCCATAGACACTTTTATAAAAGATTTTAAAAGTCATTAACAATTTATATATCCAAAGACTTATGAAGACTTTAATAAAATTTTAATTGAATACAATGTGACTTTTTGCTCCTGTTTGGCCCCATTAAATCTCATCAAATTAAATTAAATTTGTCTCTATTCTATTTTTAACCGCACAATCTTCAATAAAACAATATTACACGTAAATCAGAAACTTTTTATTCTTTTACAACCATCCATTTTTTTTAAAAAAAAAACACTATTCCTCGCATTATAATAAAAAATAATGGGGGCTTAAAAATTAATGGTGTGTTCGATTGACTTTATTTTCAAAAAAAAATGTCATTTTTTCATTCAAATCCCAACTTTTTGGGTGCTTGATTAACTTTTTTTTTTCCATGTAAAATATTTTCTTTAGTAAGGAGTATGTCTTTCATTTTTAGGCGATTAATCTCTCTTTCATCTACCATTTTTTTCTAATTTACCCACCATTAAAAGATTAACAAGTATGACAGTTTCTAAATTGAAAATTAAATAAATCAAACACATTTAATTAATACTTGTTATACAAATAAGTTCTAAAAAATTCAATTATTTAGAACTTATTTTCTTTCCATGCAAGTGTACTTGAAATCAAATACACTCTAAGAGTCTCTAAAAGTCACGATTGAATACACAAATACTTCTAAATAGTTTCAAAAAGTTTACATTGAATACCCCTAAATTTTTTAAATCTGAAAATTTTTAGAAATCCCAATTCATGAAGTTGAGCATGATTAATTGTAGTATTGTACTGGGATATGCACATCGGATTCAAAATTTATAAATTACTCGAAAACCTAATAACTAAAATCCAATTAGGGTTTTGAAATGGTGGTGGAACAATACCCTTCTATCTGCCTGGTGGCGTTCGACGTTCCGACTACTCCGTCAAGTGTGTGTGACCTGAAAAACAAAGTCGGGGCTTCCTCTCCTATTTTACCTCCGGCGTGAGAATTAGTTTTTAGATTTGGAAAAAATGCAATTGAAATTCAGATGGCTAAAGAGAGAGAGAGAGAGAGAGAGAGCCCTTTACCTGTGTCACATCCGGTGGTATTTATAGATATTGGGAGTTGGATAACCGCTGGGCGGTTGTAGTGCCACGTGTCCCACGTTAGCATTCCCCTATCCCCACTTCTGAGTGGGGGTCTTTAACTTCCCGCTTGGAGGTTGTTCCTGTATTAACTGCCATGGAACTTAGTCAAGTCATTAGAAGTTTTATGGCTAAATGTTTGGATAGGCAATATCATGCCCGTTGAAGACTTCGCGTAGAAGTAGTGTGACCTCTAGGGGTAGTGGTAGAGCACCCCCTGGGGGTTGTGGTAGAGTGCCCCTGGGGGGTCGACGACCTCGCGTAGTGGTAGAACGCCCCCTGGAGGTTATGGTAGAGCGCCCCCTGGAGGTTGTGGTAGAGCGCCCTTGGGGGGGTCGACGACCTCGGTTAGTAGTAGAGCGCCCCCTGGGGGTTATGGTAAAGTGCCCCCTAGGGGTTGTGGTGGAGCGCCCCTGGGGGGTCGACGGCCTCGCGTAGTGGTAGAGCACCCCCTGGGGTAGTGGTAGAGCGCCCCTTGGGGGTTGTGGTAGAGCGTTCCCTAGGGGTTGTGGTAGAGCGCCCAGGGGGTCGACGGCCTTGCGTAGTGGTAGAACGCCCCCTGGGGGGTCGACGGCCTCACGTAGTGGTAGAGCACCACTTGGGGATAGTGAAAGAGCACCCCTTACGTGTCGATGGCCTTGCATCGAAGTGCAGTGATCCATCTTGTTTGTCGTCGAGGGTGGCTTCCTCTACCAACCTATATCATTAGCCTCCTATCCCTTGTCGATATTTTCGGCAAGGGGTAGTAATTTTCTTTATCTAGGTTGGTTTGAAAATTTTTCTTCTTTATTTATTTATTTATTATTATTATTATTATTATTATTATTATTATTTTATCCTCTTGCTCTTCTACCTTGCGATCTTAACAGATTCTAACTTACATGTGTAGGGGCAGAGCTTGATCTTGAAGAGATCATGGATTCCATGACCGACCAGGGGCAGGGGGTGAGGTGGATCCATCACCTATCCCTTCAAAGAGAAAGAGGGCGGCCGACCAAGGGGGAAGTCTTGGGCAATCAACGAGAACTCCCAGCCTTCAGACGAATCTCGTGAGGTGGTTCTAGCTCCTAGGCCAGGTGCTTCCAGCCGTGCACGGTGTGAGCGCGAGGATTCATTACCCAACTTCAGGTTTCCTCCTACCCAGGGCTATCATGAGATGGGGGTGCTCAAGTCTTTGATGATGCCCGCTCGTTCTAGAGCAATTGCAAGGTGTAGTGCAGATGACATTGAAAGGGCTGCAGCTGTTTATCTCCAGAGGGTGCGTTTCCAATTTCACATTTTCTTTTATGTTGGGTCTTTCCTTTTAAACTTGGTTTTAACGCTTGGTTTTTATTCTACCCCCTCATTTCTTAGGTGGTAGCCCTCCAAACCAGACTCGTTGAATCAAATCACCGCCTAGTCTCGAAGTTGAAGACTCTTACTGAAGAAAAGAAAAGGAGGCTCATTACTACAAGAAAAAGATATCCTCCTTGAGGAAATCTCTGGAGATGTCGGATGCTCGAGCTCGCGACCAGGAGATAGAGAACGACAACTTGCGCTCTGTTTTAGCTCACGCTCCGGAGGAGGCGATTACGAAGTATAAGGCCTCAACTGAGTATGCCAGAGATCTTGAGGTATTTGTGGAGCAGTATAAGATGTCGTCTGATTATGCTGAGGCCTTAAATTCATATGGGGGGAAGGCGATGGCAGCGTCTATCAAACTTTCCAAGGAGTGGATTATGGTCGAGCATCCTTCTATAGACCCCTCTGGTCTAGATAGGTTTCTCGCGCGGCGCAAGGGGAAGGAGAGTGGAGCACAGTCATCCAGGTCACTTGGACGTTCATCACGAGGTGGTAGTGGGGATGTCTCTCCTTCGAGCTGAAGCATTTCTTAGTTGTTGTTTCTTTGCTAGCTCTTTTTTTTGTGTTTACTTTTGTTTAGTCTCATTATTTCCTACTTGTCCGGGGTGTGGGCAAGAATTTCTCATATGTATAAACACATTTTTTGTTCGCTATTATTAGTGTTGAGTGCATTGTTCCTTAACTTGCCGTCTCTCGTGTCGTCATTCTTCATTTTCTTTTCATTGTTTGATGGTGCAGGGGAGCGGCTGTCAGAGTTTAGTGGTCGATGGCCCTAGCCAATTTTAGCCTCGTGTTACCCCCGTGCCTAGTCGCGTTGGCTATGTTACCGTCGGGAGAGGGGTCTAGCGATTAAGGGCCTTAGCCAATTTGTGGTTTGTTAAGGCTCTTCGCCTAGCCGCGCAGGCTATGTCGACCGTCGGGAGAGGGGTCTAGTGGTTAAGGGCCTTAACCAATTTTTGGCTTGTTAAGGCTCTCCGCCTAGCCACGTAGGCTATGTCGACCGTCTGGAGAGAGGTCTAGCGGTTAGGAGCCTTAGCCAATTTTTGGCTTGTTAAGGCTCTCTGCCTAGCCGCGTAGGCTATGTCGACCGTCGGGAGAAGGGTCTAGTGGTTAAAGACCTTAGCCAATTTTTGGCTTGTTAAGGCTCTCTGCCTAACCGCGTAGGCTATGTCGACCGTCGGGAGAGGGGTCTAGTGGTTAAAGGCCTTAGCCAATTTTTGGCTTGTTAAGGCTTTCCGCCTAGCCGTGTAGGCTATGTCGATCGTCGGGAGAGGGGTCAACGGTTAGGGGCCTTAGCCAATTTTTGGCTTGTTAAGACTCTCCACCTAGCCGCGTAAGCTATGTCGACCGTCGGGAGAGGGGTCTAGCGGTTAAGGGCCTTAGCCAATTTTTGGCTCTGCGTAGGCTATGTCGACTGTCTGGAGAGGGGTCTAGTGGTTAAGGGCCTTAGCTAATTTTTGGCTCTGCGTAGGCTATGTCGACTGTCTGGAGAGGTGTCTAGCGGTTAAGGACCTTAGCCAATTTTTTGGCTTGTTAAGACTCTCCGCCTAGCCGCGTAGGCTATGTCGACCGTCAGGAGAGGGGTCTAGCGGTTAAGGGCCTTAGCCAATTTTTGGCTTGTTAAGGCTCTCTGCCTAACCGCGTAGGATATGTCGACCGTCGGGAGAGGGGTCTAGCGGTTAAGGGTCTTAGCCAATTTTTTGCTTGTTAAGGCTCTCCGCCTAGTTGCGTAGGCTATGTCGACCGTCGGGAGAGAGGTCTAGCGGTTAAGGGCCTTAGTCAATTTTTGGCTTGCTTGTTAAGACTCTCCGCCTAACTGCGTAGGCTATGTCGACCGTCGGGAGAGGGTCTAGCGGTTAAGGGCCTTAGCCAATTTTTGGCTTGTTAAAGCTCTCCACCTAACCGCATTAGTTATGTCGATCGTCAGAAGTGGGGTCTAGCGGTTAAGGGCCTTAGCCAATTTTTGGCTTGTTAAGGCTCTCCGTCTAGCCGCGTAGGCTATGTCGACCGTCGGGAGAGGGGTCTAGCGGTTAAGGGCCTTAGCCAATTTTTGGCTTGTTAAGGCTCTCCGCCTAGCCGCGTAAGTTATGTCGACCATCGGGAGAGGGGTCTAGCGGTTAAGGGCCTTAGCCAATTTTTGGCTCCGCGTAGGCTATGTCGACTGTCTGGAGTGGGGTCTAGCGGTTAAGGGCCTTAGCCAATTTTTGGCTTGTTAAGGCTCTCCGCCTAGTCGCGTAGGCTATGTCGAACACTCTCTGCAGATAGGCCACGTGTTCAGCGGCCTTAATACTTTTTACCACCATATCATCGACGTAAGCTTCTATGACATTTCCAATCAACTCCTGGAAAACCCTATTTACCATCCTCTGGTAAGTTGCCCCTGCATTTTTCAGGCCAAAAGGCATGGCAGTGTAACAGTATGTTCCAAAATCTGTGATGAACGACGTCTTCTCCTAGTCTCACTCAGCCACAGAGATTTGATGATACCCCAAGAAAGCGTTTAGGAAGCTGAGCCTCTCGTGACCCGATGTGGTGTTGATGAGGTGGTCTATCCGTGGGAGTGAGTATGAGTCCTTAGGGCATGCCTTATCCAATCCGGTATAATCTACGTACATGCGCCACTTCCCATTTAACTTTTTTACTAGCACAATGTTGGCTAACCATTCGAGGTACCGTACCTCTCGGATGAAACCTGCTTGCAGTAGCTTTTCCACTTTCGCCTTTGCTATTTCTTACCTTTCGGGGGCGAGGTTCCTTTTCTTCTGCTTTATTGGTTTGGCTCCGGGTAGGACTCCGAGGCGATGCTGAGTGAGTGCTAGCTGACCTCAGTGATATCACTTGAACTCCATGCAAAGACGTCTAGGTTATCTGTCGGATACCTCACTAGCTTTCCTTTTTCGTCAGAGTCCAACTCGGCCCCAATGCTGACCTCCCGACCCTCCATTATGGAAATCTTTTCGATCATGTTAAGTGGCTCAATCCGCCATCTCGGAGGTTCGACTTCTAACATCATGAATTATGGGGCTCTTCTAACTGATATACTGTCGACATAACATTTTCTGGATGCTTGCTAATCTTTCTGTACACACCCGACTCCCCTGCTAGTCAAAAATTTCAGGACCTGGTGATAGGTCGAGGGGATGGCCCCAGCTGCGTTGAGTAACGGTCGACCGTAGATTGCATTATAGGCCATTGGGGTCTTAACGACCAAAAAGCTTGCCACAATTACCACAGTGGTCGGATATGTGCCCAGCGTGACTGGGAGCTCCACAGTACCTTCTGGAATCACCGTGGCTCTTCCAAAGCCTTACAAGGGGGTGTTCACGATTTTTAACTTGTCAGGTGGGACCTTCAGGCCTAAAAAAGCGTCCCAGATGAGTACATTTGCAGCACTTCCCCCGTCGACAAATGCTCTTTTGACGTTAAAATTAGCTATGTTGCCTACTATTACTAGGGCATCATCATGGGGGTGCGCCATGCCTACCAAGTCTTCCTCGCCAAAAGTGCTTTGGCTGAACCTTGCCTTCTTTTGGATGGAGCAGATCCCGAGAGAGCGCGCGTAGGTTTTCCTTGCCGAGTTTGAATCTCCCCCTCCTGCTAACCCTCCTGTAATCATGTTTATCACTCCGACCCTATGTGGGGGACAATTCTCCATCTTTTGCTTCCCTCGATTATCCTTCACATACTTGCTCAAGAGACCCCGCCTTAGGAGGCGCTCGATCTCCTCCTTCAGTTGCATGCACTCTTCAGTATCATGCCCGTGATCCTTGTGGAAATGACAATATCTACCCTGATTTCTTTTGCCCGCTGGCTTTACCATGGGTCTCGGCCATTCTAGCTCTTTCATGTCTCGTATTTCCATCAATAGTTTGGCATGGGGGGTGTTCAAAGGGGTGAACGCCCTGGATTCCTCTCGTTTGTGCCTGGCTGGCCAATCTTGGGCGGCCTCTTTCACCATCTGCTCACTCCTTGGCCTATTTTTGTTGGTAGGTCTTAGCTCGTCCCTCGCCTTGCGCTTGTGACTTTCTACTTCCCATCTTTCTCTGAGGTTCTTTGTGACCTTCTCCGCCTCCTCAGCATCAACATACTTATCTCCCTTTTTCTATAGGTCGTGCATTGATTATGGGGGGTTCTTAGAAAGTGACATCTTGAAAGCCCGGTTCCAAGTTCCATTCATCAACACAGTCACCACTGCCGACATCTGAAGGTCCTCTATTCCAAGGGTCGCACAGCTAAATCTAGCCAGATATTCCTGCAGAGACTCATCTTTCTCCCGGACCACCTGCATCAGTCCAATGGCTGTCCTCCTCTTTCTCTTCCTACACAGGAAATAGGCTACAAAACTCCTGGAAAGTTCATCAAATGTTCGGAAAGATCGGGGGACAAGTGTTACCACCGAGTCTTTAGCTTCCCTCTTGAGAGTCGGGGGAAAAGATCGACACATTATCGCATCGGGTGCTGCATAGGGTCTCATCAGATCAACAAAGGTCCGCAGATGGTCAAGTGGATCCGTGACCCCGTCGTAAGCCTCTATCATAGTTGCTTAAAGCCTTTAGGTAAAGGGACCGCCATGATCTCGGGCACGAACGGGTCCTCTTCTAGGACCATCTGCCTGCGCTTGTCTTTTCTTTTAGAAATCGCGTCATCAATTTTCTTCGTCATGATCTTTTCCATTCTCCGCTCCAGATCTGCCAAGGGTGGGAGGGATTGCAAGACCGTCATCCTTGGAGCCCCCGAGCCTATGGTCACCGGTTGGATGGCAGGCGGTGTTTCTTTGTGCACCTCCTGGGGTGGAGGCAGGGACTCTGCCGAATGCGGTGGGAGGGCGGCTCTCTGCGTTTGATTCTGCAAGAGGGTCATCATGGTCACTAACTGGGTCTCTAGGGCGTTGAACTGGCTTTGCGTCACATACTGCGGCGACGACGACGACGACGGATCGGGGCCTCTGGCGATCGATTCTAATTCTGCCTCCGTCGTTGCTAGTCTTAGGCGTGTGTCACTTCATGTTCGTCTTCTCGACATGACCTTTGTGTTCAATGGAAGAAATTCCCACAGACGGCGCCAATAAAATGGTGGTGGAACAATACCCTTCTATCTACCTGGTGGTGCTCGGTGTTCCGACTACTCCATCAAGTGTGTGTGACCTGAAAAACGAAGGCGGGACTTCTTCTCTCGTTTTACCTCTGGCGTGAGAATTAGTTTTTAGACTTGGAAAAAATGCAATTAGAATTCAGATGGCTAAAGAGAGAGAGAGAGAGAGCCCTTTACCTATGTCACATCCGGGGGTATTTATAGATATTGGGAGCTGGATAACCACTGGACGGTTGTGGTGCCACGTGTCCCACGTTGGCATTCCCACTACCCCCACTTCTGAGTGGGGTCTTTAACTTCCTGCCTGGAGGTTGTTCCCGCATTAACCGCCATGGAACCCAGTCAATTCACTAGAGGTTTTATGGCTAAGTGTTTGGATAGGCAATATCATGCCCGTTGAAGACTTCGCGTAGAGGTAGAGCGACCTCTAGGGATAGTGGTAGAGCGCCCCCTAGGGGTTATGGTAGAGCGCCCCTGGGGAGGTCGACGACCTCGCGTAGTGGTAGAATGCCCCCTAGGGGTTATTGTAGAGTGCTCCCTGGAGGTTGTGGTAGAGCGTCCCTAGGGGGTCGACGACCTTGCATAGCAGTAGAGCGCCCCCTGAAGGTTGTAATAGAGCGTCCCTAGGGGTTGTGGTAGAGCACCCCTGGGGGGTCGACGGCCTCGCGTAGTGGTAGAGCACCTTTTGGGGTTTGTAGTAGAGCGTCCCCTGGGTTGTGGTAGAGCGCCCAGGAGGGGGTTGACAGCCTTGCATAGTGGTAAAACGCCCCCTAGGGGCTGTGGTAGAGCACCTCTAGGGGGGTCGATGGCCTCGCGTAGTGGTAGAGCACCACTTAGGGATAGTGGTAGAACACCCCTTACGGGTCGATGGCCTTGTATCGAAGTGCAGTGATCCATCTTGTTTGTCGTCGAGGGTGGCTTCCTCTACCAAGCTATATCAGGTTTGATCTGAATTTTGATTAGGGATTTCATTTCTTCTCTTCTCCTCTTCTCTTACCAATGGTGATCTGGGAAATCTATTATTCTCCTGCAGACCCCAAATATTATAATTCACAAGTTAGTGACGATGTATACTTCAATACTATTATGCCTGGTGTTGACACATAACAATTCAGCCCAAGTCGAACAGCCCAAGGAGTAAAGCCCAATTGGAGAATCCCCAAATCGGATGGCCCAAAGAACGAAGTCCAATTGAACGAGTCAAGGTGAAGGCCCAAATAAGGGGCCCAAGAATGCGGTAACGCCGTCGCTCAAGTTTGCAAGTCGCCCAAAATCTGAACGAATGGAGTGTCATACGGTCGCCCAGAGCTGTTATTCTACTCTCGCCCAAACCTTCAAGTCGCCCAAGGTATCAACAAATATAACGCATCGTGGTTATCAAGGAATGCAGTTATCAAGGCAGTTGTTAAAGTAGCCTTATCATGTTCCACGAGTCAAGGGATTCAATCGAAAGCGATTGAACGATGAAAGATAATGGCAGCAGTTAAGAGGCAGTTTCATGACAAAATGGCCACTACGAAGAAAGTGGGTAGTTATAGGACGATCAAGCAGTTTTCAGAGTAGTTAATCACAAAGAGATCATCTATGAGGTATAAAAGGTAGAAAGGACGCAGAAGCAAAGGACCGAATCCAAAACTCTCGAACAGAGAATATGTAATTTTCATTTCCTTAGCTTTTAGACTTAAACATTTTTCTGTAACTCGTGTGCTTGCGCCCCTTGGAGGCACGTTTGTTTTTCATTCCCAATTGTAAAGTTCATCGCCAATAAAAGAACACCCCTTTTTGGGACTTTGTCTCAAGAGGTTTCGTCCCTTACACAATCGTCTGATCCTTTTTAATTGTTAGCGACTTAACCCGCGCGAAACAATTTGGCACGCCCGGTGGGACTGTGGTGTTAGGTGTTGAAAATACAAAAGGTGAAACAATATGCCTCAGAGATCCGACAAGGAAGGAGCAAGTCAGGGAGGAATCCAGTCTGTAATCGAGCGATATGAGGAGCAGCATGCCTCTCCACGAACAGATGGACAAAATCAGAGCAGTAACAGTCGTTACGAACCAATGACGGAGTTGAGTCCTCGAACCATGCGTGCATTGCTTGGAGAACTCACGCAAGACGTCGTTGAACAGATAAATCTTCGAAGTATTCATAATATGGAAAGATTTACACAAAATGAAAACGCACACTATGACAATATGGCCAAACAGCTAAAGACGTTAAACGAAACAATGAATAAGTTAGTAGGCCAGATATGTCAACCGGCTATACCTCTTACAAACCACTTTCAAACTAGGACAATTGTGGGACATAATCCCTCTGTCCTAAATCCGAATCAAGGGGTGGAGTCGCTTTCTGGGCCCTCCACTTCAAACCAAGGGGGTACTACAGTGCCAAATCAAAACAATGGTAGTGGCATGCCTAACTTGGGAGGTAATTCAAACGTGAGAGATAATGTCCTAAACAATGGACAAAATATTCCACGTGGTAATGAGGGAACAGATGTCCAGGCTAA
>NC_036238.1:30048393-30048700 GCF_002742605.1 Olea europaea var. sylvestris
GATACATATACTTGTCCCATAATGGCCAAGCCTAGACCATCGGGCAAAGATGAGCCCATAAAGGATGGAAACATAAAAGCTAGAACGTTCTCGTTCGATGTGACCAAAGCTGACCTTATATTCGATAAATTATATAGGGATAAGCAAATAAAGCTGAGCGATAAGCACAAATTGCCAAACCCTGAACAAATAAAGGGCAAAAAATATTGTAAGTGGCATAATGCATGGTCACATTTGACTAACAATTGCTTGGTTTTTCGTCACGTATTGCAGGACGAATTACGTTCGATGATAAGAAAAAGATGGC
>NC_036238.1:30048926-30119740 GCF_002742605.1 Olea europaea var. sylvestris
TAAATGGAGACACGGAGAAACCAGGGACATGGCAGCATCCTCATCGCCCTGCCTTCTTCCCAAACATACAGCCTGGCAGAGGGCGAGGTACATCATTTTATAGAGGACCACCTTTCGAAAGGCAGTTCAGACTAGCAGATACTGGAAGAACATTTAGGCCGCAACCTCGCCGGCCAAATGTATGGCATTCATTCCAATACAGCGCAGGAAGGGCAATACCCTTCGATGAGATGACTAGGATCCAGCAAAGGCGTTTCCAGCGAAACTACGGACGGATGATGAGGCAGCAACAAGAAATGCCACATCCTAAAGTGCCTCCATTACTCAAGGTAGCCAATCGAAACGTCCTCAAAAGTAGTAAAGAGACTGGTACAGATGAATCAATGAAGGAACTGCCAGAAACCTCTTCTGGGAGGTCAAGGTTTGAGAGGGACAAAAAGGATGAAGAAGATCCAGATCAGCCCCTTGCTATCCAATTCGGTATGTTACCTCCTGTCGTGGCCAATAATTACCTACTGGCTAATGAATTCAAAAATAAAGAAAAGGAAGAAGAGAAGGAGGACAACGAAGGAGAAGCCTGCGTGCTGGTATGTGAAGAAGGCCAGACTTCTGGAGAGGCCTACAACGATGAAGAGGACGATGGGATGACAGACATTGAAGAAGAAATCGACCTAGAAGCAGAAAGGAAAAAGAGGGGAGTATCGCGCAATACTCTGTTTAAGCAACTACACCAAGAGGGAGTTCGCGAAGTAGGCTTGTTAGGGGAGCCATCTGGGCGTCCTTTCGACTTCTACGTACTATACGGGACGCCCAAAAGGAAGAGGAGAGTACCTCGCTCTGAAAAGTATGGGTCACCTCCAAAGATAATGCCCCCTCCCACAGGTTGGATAACTGATGAGGAAGCATTAGAAAGAAGTAAGAAGGAAATTCGGGAGACAGAGGATCAGCGTGACATACTACACGTCGACCTATCACAGGGGAATAATTCGACAGAAAACAAGCAAGAAGTAGAAATAGAGGCTGCCGAAAAGGTTGTTTTTAAACGGCCAGCCATGAAATTGACAAAACACCTGAGGCCGTTATACGTTAAAGCTCTAGTTAACGGCGTCCCAGTGGCAAAGGTGCTTGTCGATAATGGAGCGGCTATAAGCACCATTCCATCTAGGATGATGAGAAAGCTCGCAAAAACAGAGGGTGATATGATTCCTATAGAAGTCATCCTCACTAGCTTCAATGGAGGAGCAACTTCAGCTAAGGGAGTTATGCCTTTAGACATAACTATAGGTACGATTACTAGGACCACTGTCTTCTTTGTAATAGATGGCCCTACTAGTTACAATGTGCTCCTAGGAAGAGATTGGATACACGGAAGCCGTTGTATACCCTCGTCACTCCATCAATGCCTGATTTTTTGGAATGACAAAGGCGAAGCAGAGGTGGTACAGGCTGATCATAGGCCTTTTGTCACGGAAGCAAACTCGATGGAAAAGTTCATGTATAAAGGAAACTATGGACCTGTCAGAGTGGTGCAAGACGGGGAAGAAACTCAAGTTGTCGCGCAAAGCGAAGAACCATTCTCAGTGGACGCACTCACTGAGATGTTCAAACAGATGAGGTCAAATATAGTGGCCCTGGAAGAGCCAGTGATTGGCAAAAGAATAATCAAGGAATCTTAAATGGATTCTGAGTTGCAAAAGCAAATGACCGATATTCAGGCCTTCAAAGCCAGACTGATGGCTTTCAATAAGGAATGCAATAACAAAGCAAAGAAAGAGACTGCCCTAAAAGCGCTGAAGGACAAGTTGGCAGTATTCGAGTTAGAGCAAAGCTTTGGCCGAGAAGTCAACAAGGTGGACTGTTTGGAAGAGGAAGTACTTACAAAAGAACTGGATGACGAAGTGATGCGGATTGCCAAACCTAGATACGCTCAAGCGCAAGACCCTCTGATCAAAGTAAATATTGGCGATGAAGGAGAAGATCACCCAACGTTCATCAGTCAGATGCTCGACCAAGAGGTTAGTAACAAATTAATCGCTTTGTTAAAAGAGTACAAAGATTGTTTTGCTTGGGAATACGAACAAATGCCTGATTTAGATAGAGACTTAGTGGAACATAGATTACCAACTAAGCCTAATTTTAAACCTCATAGGCAACCTCCTAGGCGTTTTGCTCCTAATGTACTCCCTGAAATTAAGAAAGAGATAGAGCGATTATTGAAAGCAGGTTTTATAAGAACAGCCAGATTTGTTGAATGGTTGTCAAATATTGTGCCAGTACTAAAAAAAGAATGGTAAACTAAGGGTGTGTATAGACTTTAGAAATTTAAACATAGCTACACCCAAAGATGAGTATCCAATGCCCACGGTGGATTCCTTAGTAGATTCAACTGCTAGACATGTTATGTATTCTTTCATGGATGGGTATTCAGGATACAATCAAATCTATATAGCTGAAGAAGACATACACAAAACTGCCTTTAGATGCCCTGGGTCTCTAGGATGTTTTGAATGGGTGGTTATGCCTTTCGACCTAAAAAATGCAGGGGCAACTTATCAAAGGGCCGTGAATTTAATTTTTCATGACATGATAGGCAAGTTTGTTGAGGTGTATGTAAATGATATAGTGGTCAAGTCCATTAAAGAAGATGACCATTTCGAACAGTTAAGATGTTCGTTTGAACGAATGAGGCGATATAAGCTAAAGTTGAATCCCTTGAAGTGTGCATTCGGTGTTAATGCAGGGAACTTTCTTGGTTTCTTAGTACACAAAAGAGGGATTGAACTTGACAAAAATAAAGCGAAGGCCATATTAGAAGCCAAACCACCTAGCAATAAAAAGGAGTTGCAAAGGTTTCTAGGCCAAGTAAATTTTTTAAGACGCTTTATTTCTAACTGTGCAGGGCGAACTAAAGTTTTTTCGCCGCTATTAAAGCTGAAGAATCAGGACGAATTCGTCTGGAAAGAAGAACATCAAAAGGCTTTTGAAAGCCTGAAGACATATCTATCAAATCCACCAGTGTTAGTGTCACCAATCCAGGGACGGCCAATGAAAATGTATGTATCGGCTGAAAAAAAATCAATAGCTAGAATGGTCGCACAGGAAGACCAATTTGGTGAAGAAAGGGTAATTTATTACTTAAGTAGACGGTTGACAAAATGTGAATGTAATTACTCTGCTATTGAAAAATTGTGTCTAGCACTGTATTTCACATGTACAAAATTAAGGGTTTATTTACGGCCCGTAACCGTTTATTTAATTTCTATAGTAAATTTAGTCAAGTATATGTTCTCGCGCCCTATTTTACACCAAAGGGTAGGCCTTTGGACACTAGCTTTATCAGAATTCGAAATACAATATATACCTCAAAAGGCAGTCAAAAATCAGGCTTTGGCTAACTTTCTAGCTGATCATCCATGCCTTGACATGCCTGAAGAAATCGAATTAGAAATCAATTCGTTCGAATTAAAACCTTGGGTGTTGTATTTCGATGGGTCAAAAACCTCTAAAGGTGCAGGAGTGGGGGTAGCATTGATTAATCCTTTAGGGATTTGCTACAAGTTTGCATTCACCTTAGACGAAATGTGCACCAACAATCAGGCCGAATATGAAGCTTTAATAGTAGGCCTAGAACTAATGGTAGATATGGGAATAAGAAATGTGATCGTTAGGGGCGATTCTCAATTGGTGATCCATCAACTAATCGGTGATTTTAAATGCCAAAGTGATTCCATTATAAGTCAGTACGAGATCGCCCAAGAATTACTAGAAGAATTCGATCAAGTAGAACTCCAATGTGTTAATAGGATATATAACGACATGGCAAACGAGTTAGCCCAAATGGCATCAGGGTACTCAAAGGTTTTGAATTGGAAGTCTACTTATGAATATGGAATCATATTGCCCGTGATCCAAAGAAGGGCAAAGGAAATTGAACTTCACTGTATACAAGATGGAGATGCAGTGGATTGGAGAACAGAGATTAAAGGGTTCCTTAAAGAACCTAATGGAGGGATTAGCAGGAAGACAAAGCTATGTTCGCTGAATTACACACTAATAGATGAAGAATTCTTTAAGAGACGCTTTGATGGTGTATTACTAAAGTGTGTAAGCTTGCAAGAAGCCAAGACAATCATGGCTGAAGTGCACGAAGGGATATGTGGAGCTCATCAAGCTGGCCAAAGGATTAGGTGGTTAATTATTAGGAGTGGATATTTTTGGCCAAAGATGGGAGAACTATGCGTTCAGTACGCAAAAAGTTGTTTAGCATGCCAAAAACATGGTCCAATACAAAGGGCACCAGCACGAGAGATGGCACCTATTATTAAACCTTGGCCGTTCAAAGGTTGGGCGATAGATCTAATAGGGAAGATCTACCCTCCATCGTCCAAACAACATACTTTTGTTATAGTTGCAACTGACTATTTCACCAAATGGGTAGAAGCGGTACCTTTAAAAGAGATCACCCAGAAGAATGTTGTAGAGTTTATTCGTGATCACATTAATTATAGGTTTGGAATTCCACAAACTTTAATGGTAGATCACGGAACATCTTTGAATGGGGATCAAGTGAATAAATTTTTGAGCGAGTTTGGGATTAAATTAGTAACCTCCACACCGTACTACGCTCAATCCAACGGACAAGCAGAATCTTCTAATAAGATTCTAAAGAATATCATCAGAAAGATGATAGATGAAAATGCTAGAAATTGGCACGAATGTTTGAACAAAGCCTTATGGGCTTATAGAACATCACCTCGGTCGAGTACCAAAGTTACTCCTTTCCAACTTGTTTATGGACAGGAGGCCGTTTTGCCTATGGAAATCAACGTGCAATCAATCCGAGTGTGCTTGCAACATAAGTTGAATGATGATGAGTATGCCGAATCACTAGTTCAAAATTTATTAAGTTTAGATGAATTGAAGTTGGACGTCTTAGATAGGTTGCAAGTTCAAAAGCAAAGAATGACTAAATTTTATAATAAAAAAGTCATAGCCAAGTCGTTCAGCCTGGGTGAACTAGTTTGGAAGACGATACTCCCTTTGGATACCAAGGATCCAAAGTACGGGAAGTGATCGCCCAATTGGGAAGGACCATACAAAATAAACAGTGTGTTGCCTAATGGAGCGTACCACTTAGAAGATCTAGACGGCACCAAACACGTAAGATTCATTAATGGCAAATATTTGAAAAAATATGTTCCTTCTTCATGGGAATGTGAACAGATAAAAACATAACCAATCATTCTGGACGATCAAAAGATAATAAAGACAGAGCGAAATACGTTCGAATAAAGTTCTTTATTATTAAACGTTCATTACAAGAATACAAAAGATACAAATGATGGACGTGCTACAAAATACAACTAAAGTATCTCCCGGTTGATCACTGAGTAAGCTTCACACCGCCTTCCTAAATGCATCGCTGCGATGGTAGGATTGACGAGTAAGAGGGTGTACTGGCCCTACCGCCTTCCTAATTGTATCGCTGCAATGGTGGGGTTGACGAGTGAGAGGGTGTACTGGCCCCGCCACCTTCATAAAATGCATCGCTGCAATGGCGAGGCTGAGAAACACTCTCAGCAGGCAAGTTGAGAAGCACTCTCAGCAAGCAAAGTGGCCCACATGCAGCCCAAAAATTGCCTCCCATCATTGACTCCTTGTGAAGAACAAAGAGACGACGGGAAGAATTTTGTAGGAAAAAATTTCGCTGCTGGCCAGAAAATATTTCCTATACCTCCCATACAAAAGGTGACGTCAAGGTAAATATAAGGTGGACGGACTAGACAGTCCATTTTTGGATCTGGTTGATCGTCAGAATGCTAAGAAATGGCAGTAAATTGGTTTCGAAGAAGAAAATGAAGAGATGAAGATAGAGGGTGAAAAATGTGAAACATTTATAGGGGGTGAAGATGAAGGGACAGAATGTGAACAGCCACATTTCTGTTTAACGGACGGAATTAAATGGCCCTAAGTCTTGGGAACAGTAGTGGGAATATCAAAAGGGAATAGACAAGATTCTTAGTGCAAAGCAGTTAAGTGATTAAAGAATTGATGATTAGAAAATAAACGTCAAATAAATGCACAAGAAGTTAATGTTCGTTAATAATGAACAAAAATTATAAAAGAGAAAAAGACATCGTATGTCTTAATTACAGTCTACCCCATAAGGAACGAATTCGTTCCCTAAGTTTTTCCCAATCCTCGTTCTGTCGGGAGGAAGTGATGTTCAATTCAGCCGCAACGTCATCATCATCAACCTCCAACTTCTTGTACTGTTCGACCAAAGATTTAGTTCGCTCAATCCCCTGAGAGGCGTTACGCTTCTTAGCAGCCATCCCCGCCCTGCAATCGTCCATTTTGGCTTGAAGTTTCCTCATCTGAGCAGCCAAGTTAACCATCAAAGAGTCTTCAATCATGACTTCGGAAGAGATTTCTTTCAACTCGTCCTTAGCCTTGTTGATCTCCATGCGTAAAGACTCTTTCTCAGCTACAGCTCGAAGATATTGAGTACGCTTGGCCTTTAGTTCAGCATTCTTGGCCAGCATAGAAAGGACCTCGGAGTGAATGACTTTCAACGTCGCTTTAAAGTCGGCAGAAAGATTGAGCGACGGAAGCGTCAGTGCTTGCTCTAACTTCGCACTCAAGTGCTCAAGTTCATCCTTGTGTCTGGCAGCACTAGCCCTTCCAATGTCCATATCCATGAAGGATACATACTCAAATACCAATTCCTTCAAGAACTTCAAATCATCCTCTGAAGAAGCGGCAGGACAACCAGATGGAGCAGGGCGAGGCATTTGGACCTGTCCCCAAGAAGCGAACAAATCCTGGATAGAACGCACAATCCTGTCAGCGTCCTGCAAAGAAGGTTGCCAATATTAAAAATCCTCACTACAATGAACAAGGTGGAAATAGAAATAATAGAAATGAAGCAAAAGAAAACTACCCCGTCGACAATCGTAGAAGATGGCGCGCCCTCGGTCAAGCTTGCCACCAGCGACTCATCCATTCGTGAGGACTTCCCCTTGTCCGAACGAGACGATGTTGCCACAACGGGCGGACTCATAGGAGTTTCTGCAAGGTTTAAGAGCAACAAATCAGAAACCAATAGCACGAGCAAAGGTAAGACATCAAAAACTGAATTACCTTCTGCTTCGATGATTGGGGGGTCGACACCCTGGGAAGAAGGTGGTTCATCCACGGGTTGTGACGAAGATTCTGGGACTGAAGATGTATCTTTAAGCATGGTCCCATCACCAACCGGTTTGGATGAAGTAGCCTTAGCAGAGGATGATGGAACAGGAGTTGTCGATGCCAAAGCCTTTGAAGGGGAAGCTGAACTTTTCTGAAAAGTCCAAAAGATCATCAGTACACAGAACAGTATCAAATGTGGAAAAGCATACTTGTAAATAGACCGATTTAATTACCTTCCTCCTGACGATAAGAGGGGCATCATCATCAATATCATCCTCCAGAATGGGAGATGCTGAGACTGGCCGTTTGCGGCTTGAAGCACTGTTGGCCGTATTAGGCCTGGCGGGGAGAGAAGAAGATGGACGAGCAGGTTGTTTGGTACGACGAGAAGGAAAGGAGCTTCGAATAGACAAAGGAGTGACCAAAACAGGAAGAGGAGAAGAAATACTCGGTTGGTCTAATGAATGAAAGGCACGATTGGCCTCAGTCGCAAATAGTCTGCGCTTCACTGATGGCCAAAATTGTTCAAAAAGAGGGTGAGTAGCATGACAAGAATTAAAAGGGGCTAATGAAAAGTGGCTTGATAAATGGAGGTTGCGAACGTTTATAGCCTCCGCTTCCGCCTTATTAATGGTATGAAAATGGTCAATTAAGCTCTTCGAATAGCACAGAGGAACAGGCCAAGTTTGGCCAAAACCAAGCTGACGGGCAAAAAATTGGGGAGCATAAATTTCTACCCTCGCTTTGGCATTCGTCCCAGTTAAGATATCATGGAAAAACTCCCTCCCAGTTAAAAACTGGATCCAAATGAGCAGAGAAGTGCTCGCACTATCTATAGTGGAAGGGGATGTACATAGTTTGGAGTCAAAAAAAAAGGAAAAGAAAAGAAGGAAGAAATTGAATCTAAAGAATAAAAGAATGTAAAAATGTCCCTTCTGGACATAGTTACAGGAGTTAAGGGCTCCATAGCTAGCCCGTAACAGCTAGCAGAAGGACGAGAAATGGATGGAGCACCAAGCGATGGAAAATAGGATCTCAACCACAGTTGAGTGAACCAAAGAGGTCCACTGCCAGTGGGAGATGCACCATTCTTCAATTGAGCCCGAAGAAAAGCCATACCTCTATAAAGAGCAGCCAAAAACAAAGAACATAAATTCAAAGGCCTGCCACGCGCTAATTCGCGCGCTATAGGTAAATAACTCAGAGAAGGCTTTATACTTGGCACACACAAAACATATTTACAAAGCCAAACTAAAAGAAAGGCCACTCGCTCAGCATGGGTAGGCTCAGCGCTCGAATGATTATGGAGGGTCTGCAGGCTTGAATAAGAATCGGTGTAGTTTTTACCGAACTGTGGGGCGCCACCAGAAACTAAGATACCTGGGAAAATGGTATCGCCCAAAGGTGGTAAATTCACCAGGGCCCCAACATCCCTTAACGTAATAGACATGGGGCCAAGAGGAAAAATAAAGGTGTTATACTCAGGGGACCAAAAACTCAAGGCAATCGGAAAGAGCGCTGAATCAAAAGTAGGGGGGCGAATAGAGACTTCTAATAAGTCAGAAATCCTAGCGCTATCAAAAAGTGCCTTAGTAGGGCCATGACCCATAAGGCGAGCATGCCACCTACGAAAAGCTACATCAGATTTAGGCCAAGTGCGAATACCTCTTTCGCGAAGTGGCCCCAGCGGTAGAGAGTTTAGAAAAGGAGGACCATGAGTGCAAGGAAACAGCTGACCCACCGCCGCTTGTTCAACTGCATCCGCATTGTTGAAGAAAGGACCCAAGTAAAACTCATTACGTCCAACGTCGGTGGGCGCGAGAAAACTTGGGGTTATGTATGGGCGACTCAGAAGTTTCTGAAAGTCATCAAAACTAAAGGAATCACTAGCTTGAGATTGTGAAGCAGCCATTGGAGAATGAACGAAGCTTTTCGGGGTTACGTAACAAGGAAGCAAAAGATGAACAGTGAATCGTGAAAGAGATGCAGAAAATATGAGGCGTGGTTGGTAGCAGTGAAATGACGTGTTTGGGGTTTATAAGGATTTGCAAAACAACGCACTTTTTCGAGTTGTAGAAGGAAACAATGATTGAAATTCTTGGGAATTTCGGACGTCGCTGGGAACATGAAGTGAATATGGCAAAATTCAATAATTATTATTAATTCTGCCATATTGGGGGGTAATTGTTGACACATAAAAATTCAGCCCAAGCCGAACAGCCCAAGGAGTAAAGCCCAATTGGAGAATCCCCAAATCGGATGGCCCAAAAAACGAAGTCCAATTGAACGAGTCAAGGTGAAGGCCCAAATAAGGGGCCCAAGAATGCGGTAACGCCATCGCTCAAGTTTGCAAGTCGCCCAGAATCTGAACGAATGGAGTGTCATACGGTCGCCCAGAGCTGTTATTCTACTCTCGCCCAAACCTTCAAGTCGCCCAAGGTATCAACAAATATAACGTATCATGGTTATCAAGGAATGCAGTTATCAAGGCAGTTGTTAAAGTAGCCTTATCATGTTCCACGAGTCAAGGGATTCAATCGAAAGCGGTTGAACGATGAAAGATAATGACAGCAGTTAAGAGGCAGTTTCATGACAAAATGGCCACTACGAAGAAAGTGGGTAGTTATAGGACAATCAAGCAGTTTTCAGAGTAGTTAATCACAAAGAGATCGTCTATGAGGTATAAAAGGGAGAAAGGACGCAGAAGCAAAGGACCGAATCCAAAACTCTCGAACAGAGAATATGTAATTTTCATTTCCTTAGCTTTTAGACTTAAACATTTTTCTGTAACTCGTGTGCTTGCGCTCCTTGGAGGCACGTTTGTTTTTCATTCCCAATTGTAAAGTTCATCGCCAATAAAAGAACACTCATTTTTGGAACTTTGTCTCAAGAGGTTTCGTCCCTTATACAATCGTCTGATCCTTTTTAATTGTTAGCGACTTAACCCGCGCGAAACACCTGATTCTGTTTTTCGCCCTACGGATGCTGAACTGATTCTTGATTTCTTAATCCGAAAAATCAAGAACGAGACGATGTCTCGCAATCTAATTAAAGTGGTTGATAATGTATACCACTTTCACCCGGAAAATCTTCCAGGTAAAAAAAAAACACCATTGATTTTGGATTCTTTCTTTCTTTCTTGATATACATCATCATCTTTATGTTCATATTAGATCATTATGGTGAGAATCGAGCGGAAGAATGGTTATTCTTTGCACCAAGGGATATGGAACACGAAAATGAAGAAATACGGAATGGAGTTGGGGTCAATGGATATTGGCAAGTAACTGGGGAAAATGATGAAACCATCAAACAGAATGATGAAACTATTGGATTTCGAAGGACTCTTGAATTCTACAAGGGAAACCCACCCAACGATGACAAGACTTCTTGGATTATGCATGAAATCAGATTGAACGATCAACTTGCTACAGATGATACAGAGGTATGTAATTTAGATATTATCAATCTTTGCTCGTCTTTTTGGTAGTATGTTCAATGGACAAGGAGTTCTTTTTTCTTGCAGTTGAACGATTGGATTGTGTGTAGAATATTCCACAAGGATTACAGATGGTAGGACGAGAGTGATGACTGATGAAGATATTGATATGATATGGAGTGATAGTTCGAAGGATTCGATGAGTTCAAATGAATATGACGAGTTTATACTAGTAAGGGGTAGAGGTTGATTTTCGTACTACTATAGAAGTACCGTCTTTGTGGAAAACACCTATTAGAAAGAGATGTGAAGAATTGAATTACTTAAGCAGTGATCCTCCCTCATAATTTTTCTGATTTTACTTCTTTTTTTTTCTTTTTTTTTTCCCTTGTTTACTTCGTTAATGCTCAGTTTCAAAGCACTACTTGATAATGACACTTGTTGGTGATCTACATCTTTTCGATTAGACACACGTTTCCCTATTTCATGCACGACGCTTGTTGTTGTCCACTTTGGCATTTGTAATGCATCTATGCGTTTTTAATCAATTGAAGCGCTAGAGATCTCGTAAAGGAACAAAATGTCGTGCTCCATGACATATTGTGCATGATTGAGGAAATTGGACAATACTATCCAAAAAACGAAAGAAAAAAAAGGGTTCATTTTGGGATTGATCAGAATCCATTTTGCTTTAAGATATTTGTAAATTGTTAATCATAATTTAACGCGTTGGTTTTAATGTTCAAATTGGTCAATATATTGTCTACTCAATCTGCATACTTCTTTTCTTCAGTCGAAATTTATGAGCGTCCACATGAAAAACTAAACTTCTTTATCTAATCCCGAAAAATTGGTCTGGTTTGATTTAAAGGACTACAAGATTGAAAATCGTTAAAACAAGATAAGAACCTGTCATTTCATCCCACATAAAAAAAAAAATGGGAATCAAATCTTATACTTGGTCAGAATCAAAAACAGATTCAAGATTGTATTAAATCTTTAAAAAATTTGCAATACTAGTCCTCAACAAGTTCTTCGGGTAGCATGCTGATTCTAATGAAAAGAAATTATTCAATTTTTAGAGTTCAATCTGGCAGCAACATGCTCAGCAATTGCCAAGCTTGAAGTTAAACCGGGCAATTCAATCCCGAATAGGTTTACACTCCAATTTAAACATTCTTTTATAATCTTCCACATGACAATATCTACACTTTTGATTTTAAACTCATCCATCATATCACCGCACTAATTTCTTCCACATAGGGAAGAATATCATCCAAGTGGTAAGGGAGTATATATATATAGCATTATCTAACTAAATAAGTTCTAAATTATACGACTTTATTTAGTTCCAATTGAAAAAAAGTAAGTTAACTAATTGGAAGTAATTTGCACTCTTTCCAATCTCGACGCTATCATCGCTCCATTGGAAATTCCCTCTGCCCCTACTATTCCCTCTTGGTAGTTTTCACCACTTGTCCATGGTTGAGCCTTGAAATTTGACGGAAGACTTAAAAGTCACCTATCCTCAATATGAGTAAAAAAAAAAAATTCTCATAAAAAACGGTAACCTATCCGAACATGCTTGGAAGCAAAAATCTACATAAAATTGAGTTTCACTTTTAAGCTTAGGCAAGCATGTATAACTTATTTCTAGGTAGAATACATAGTATGGTCTTTAATGAGATTCTACATTAAAGGAAGCTAATTGCATACGTATCAATCTGCATAGAATTTATATTTCTGTTTTCTGGGCCTCCGTCTGCATTACTTACTCTACATTATTAATTTTTTTCGATTTAAAATTTTTTCTTAAATTTTATCATAAAAAGAAAAGAATTAAAAAAAATTTAAATAAAAAAATATTTATAAAATTGTTTAATTTATTATATTTTTTTGAAAATTATTTTAAAATTTCTTTTCCCTTTATATTATAAATAATTTTTGGTCAATTTAAAATTTTTGTAAATTCTTTTCGTTTTATGATATAAATAATTTTTTTTTAGTTCAAACTTTATCAATTTCTATATGAACTTCTATTTACTTTGTCCAATATATTTCTAGTGAAGTTTTTATCTATAAAATTTTACATTTACCGATAAAAAAGAGTATTGATATCCTCAACTCTAAAACTCTTTAAGTAACAGCAAAGACAAGGCTCGACTAATTATCATCATATTTTTTGTACGCTATTATATACTCAATTACATCATTTCACATGTATCTTACTAGTATATATATAAAGTCCTCCAAAATGTTGGGATTAATGATAGACAAATTTTGAGATTTTATTTTAATATTTTTTGTTTAAAGTTAGTACCCTAAAAACTTTTATAAAAGCTTTTAAAAATCATTAACAATTTGAATATCATAAGATTTATAAAGACTTTAATAAAGTTTCAATTGAATATACGGTAATTCTTCAAACTCATGGTGTGTTTTATTGACTTTATTTTCATTGAAAAATGTCTTCTTCTTTTTTCACTCAAGACCTTACTTTTTGGGTGTTTGGTTTGCCATTTTTTTTCATATAAAATATTTTTTTACAAAGTTGATCACATTATCATATTTTCCTCGAAAATGAGGAGAACCATTTTTATTTTATTTTTTATGAAGGGGTATGTTTTTATTTTTAGGCACTTCTTTCTCTCATTTAGAACCCGTTTGGCATGACTTTTAAAAAGTCAAAAGGAGCTTTTGAAGTTTAAAAGTTGCTTTTGGATTCGTTTGACTAATTTCATTAAAATGCTTTTGGTAGTTAGAAGAACTTTTAAAGGAAGCTAGTTTAATGTGGCTTTCTCTAAAAGCATTTCTGAAAAAGAAAATGCTTTTAAATATTAATTTTCAAACAAAAATTAAAATAACTTCCTCCAAAATCTCTTATACAAGAAGCAAAAGTAAAAACAAAAGTTATGCCAGACGGGTCCTTACTACCATTTGTTTCTCACTTACCCACCAAAACACAATCTAAAAGTATTTAACAATCGGGACTGAAATACACCAGTTCTCGAAAAGTTTTTAACAATCCAATTCATAGAGTTGAGCTGGGATTAACTGAGGTAGAATTGTACTGGGATATACGCACGGGATTCAAAGTGTATTAAATCCAATTAGGGTTTGGTCAGAATTTTTCATTCGGATTCTCTCTTCTCTTCCCAATGGAGAACTGGGACTGGGAAACCTATTATTCTCCTACAAACCCCGAATATTATAATTCACAAGTTAGTGACGATGAATATTCCAATAATATTTGGCCTGGTTTTGTTTTTCGCCCTACTGATGCTGAACTAATTCTTGATTTCTTAACCCGAAAAATCAAGAACGAGACGATGTCTCGCAATCTGATGAAAGTGGTTGATAATGTATACAAATTAAACCCGGAAAATCTTGAAGGTAAAAATAAAAAATAAAAATAAAATAATCATTGATTTTAGTTTCTTTCTTTCTTGATATGCATCTTCATCTGTATGTTCATCTTAGATGATTATGGTGTGAATCGAGCGGAAGAATGGTTATTCTTTACAACAAGGGACATAGAACACGAAAATGAAGAAATACGGAATGGAGTTGGAGTTGGAGTCGATGGATATTGGCAGGTAATTGGGGAAGATGATGAAACCATCAAACAGAAAGATGAAACTATTGGATTTCGAAAGACTCTTGAATTCTACAAGGGAAACCCACCCAACGGGGACAAGACTTCGTGGATTATGCATGAAATCAGATTCAACGATCAACTTGCTGCAGATCATACAGAGGTATGTGATTTAGATATTTTCTATCTTTGCACGTTTTTTTTGGTAGTATGTTCGATGACATGAAGTTCATTTTTCTTGTAGTTGGACGATTGGATTGTGTGTAGAGTATTCCACAAAGATAACAGATGGAAGGACGAGAGAGATGAAGATACTGATATGATATGGAGTGATAGTTCGGAGGATTCGATGAGCTCAAATGAATACGACGACTTTATAGTAGCACGGGATTGAGGTACATTTTCGTACTACTAGAGAAGTACTGTCTTTGTGGAAAACAAGTGTTAGAAAGAGATGTGAAGAATTGAAATACGTAAGCAGTGATCCTCCCTCATAATTTTTCTGATTCTATTTTTTTCCCCTTGTTTACTTTGTTAAGGTACAGTTTTTCAAAGCACTACTTGAGAATGAACACTATAGTGTTTTCTGTTTACAATTTACTGGCCTCAGTGAGAGTAGCTTTCGAGAGAAGTTGATAGTAGTATGATAATCATTGAATTTTATAATTACATGGATATATTGCATTTTCAGGGCCCGTTTCAAATGCTTTTACTAGCAAAGCTACTTTTCTTTTCGTGCGCGATCAATTATCTATTCTTTGCCTCTTTTACTCTCATCTACCGTCTGAGGCTGTAGGCAGCACTCAGCAGGTCGAGTTTTTCTGCTTCGAAGTCGATTTTGATGGCAAAAGCTATAGCTTCTTTGGATTCAACTTCTACTCTTTTCCAATTCCTTGAGGAATCTTTGAAGTCGAATCCAATTCTTAAGATTGCTCCAGTGCTTTGATGCTTTCTTCTCAGATTTTCCTCTCAACGGTTTCTTGGTTGAATCAGATCTTCCTTTACCTTCCCCGTCATCAGGGTCGTGCACTCGTGCAGTCTGTAAATTTCTCAGGCACAAGCCATAAAGTTGAGAGAGTGAATGAGTGACTTCCCTACCTGTTTTCAAGAAAGAAAAGAGAGTGAACGAACACGTCACACTATCAACATTTACATCCTCAGAAACCCAAGAGCGTTTGCTAAAAGATGTGATAAAATATCACTTTTTTACTCAAATAAACAAACTATCTTTAATCTCACGATATATAGCTAGTACAGTAGAACAATTCTCTCTCAAACACTCTCTTATACAAACGTGGAATTTTCTTTTCTAACCTATAGATAAAAAAACACACACTAATACACACTATATAAAAAATATTAAGAGGAATTCAAGATGATCAAGTAACTTTTTTCAACCTAAAGAAGTATTCAAAATGAATAACTAATTTGCACCACCTTTAATAAAAGAAGAGTTCAAAATGATTAAATAACTTCCACCTCCTTTAATAGAAGAAGAGTTCAAGATGATTATGTAACTCTTTTAATAGCTCTCAGCCAATGACAAGCTTTTCCTTAACCATGTAAAATTCTTCTATCCAATTAAAAACTTTTGTTTAACCAAATTGTATTTTGACTAAATCATATATTAATCAACCTCATACTTCTAAAGTTTCTTGATGATTTTGGAATTTCTTCTAATTTCTAAAATTTCCACTTTCAACAGAGAGCACTTCAACGAAGAAGTGCTAGTTTGAAACTAGTCTTCTTTATCAGAATCCTTAAAATTTTTACTACTTTGATCACTATTGTCGAAGCTAGATTTAGAATTCCAAGGACTTGCCTGAAATGCACTAGGTTTTTCGAAAGATTGATGTTGAGATTTTATTGCATCACCCAACATGTGAATAGAAGGTTTTAAATTTCTTGATCTTGCCTGTCTACGGAAAAACCTTGGGTTCACGAATTTTTCCGTGTCGTTTTATAGCTAATTTTGTTTTTGATTCTACTTCGATTCACAAGTAGATGGACAAACTAAAATGATATCATCACATTCACTTCCTCCCTAATGTTCAAGAATACAAGAAATGTGCGCCCCCCCGGGGCACATCCCAACTGACAAAGATGAGGGCGCTTGAAGGTTGGTAGATCAGAAGTCGTGAGTTCCATTCTTGAAAAGTTCTTGGAAGGCAGGATTTATCCTAGAAGGCAAGAGCTCTACTGGAAGGTAAGGTGCAAAGATGGGAAACGACTTGCTTGGTACTTTGGCATATCAGTTGGGGGCTCTAGAACACTGGTCAGTTTGGGGCACAACCTGCGGTTTAACCTGTCTGCAGCTTGAAGGGCCAAGGTGTAAACTCCAGGATTTAGTCACCGTAAGATGGATAACTTGATATAAAAAGAATACAAGAAATGTGTCGATGTCAACTGTTGCATCTTGATTAAAATATTATAACTATTGCAACAAGGGGTGGGGCGGAATATACTAGGACGATATGTCGTTCTTAAAAAAGCATAATTGACAAAGTTGGAGGATCCACAAATTGTATGATCAAAATTCACATAACAGTGGGTCCCGTAACTTATAGACTAGATGAGTTGGAAAATTATATGAATCAACGGATTTGTTGATCTCTACAGTCTGAAGTCAACTAGATTTCAAGAAACCTACTGACATGCACACAAGAAGAAGGTCAAGTGGGTAACGGTGGGACAATTTCATATTCGTTTGCCAGAAAAAGAGAGAGAGAGGACTCTCCACTAAGAATTAAAAGCCACATTTGACTGGAAGGGGAAAGAAAGTTAAATAAATAAATAAATAAATAAATGATCACTTTAAATTAAAAGGAATGGATATGAATTAGTCAAAAATCAAAATGTGCATTTCATAATATTGTATAATTCTACCATGCAATGATGTCTTAGTTAGTGGTCAAATGCACAATTGCATATTGATTGTTCCCTTTATTCTTCTTTTATGGGTTCTGTTAGTGAGAATTTCTAGATATTTAAGATGTATATACTGCATGGGTAATGGGTTGTTCAGTCAATTCTTCATGGCGGTCCATCTACTAATAGAAGATTCAACGGTTGTAACAATTCATGCTACTCTAGACGAAACTTCAAGGTATTATCTAAAAATGATAAAAGATCCAACTAATATATCTTCAAGTGGAAGGAATACAAATACACACTTAAGTGCATATGCAAGGGATTCTCTCTCTTTCTTGCCATGTTTCCACTATTGTTTCTGCGACCCATTTATTAGGGTGGATGTTTGGGTAAAAATATAAGAAATCAAAATAAGATAGCAAGTCATTGTTAAGAATGTGTGAGATTTAGAGCTCTACTTGAAAAAGATAATTGATTATTGTCTCCATTTCAAGTAATAATCTATCCATTCTTCTTCTAATTAGCTAAAAGGATCGCACTATCCATCAATGTCCAACTCATTCGACGCTTCAAGACTATTATCCACGTGGCATGATTATATTGAGAGTCAACTACCATTTTTATTTTTATTTTGACTCATCGCGATCCAAATTGGAAACCCCCACCTTCATCCTGATCTTCTATATACATCTAATTTATCCCGTTATAATTTGCATAACTAGGTTTGGGCACAAGTCCAACTCTAATATCAGTTACTCCAATTTTGAATTTCATCCAAAAATATTACTCCATTCGTCTCAATTATATAGGTTGAGCTTCCTTTTTCTCGTCTCAAATATATAGGTCTATTTCCTAGAATATTTTATTTTGTTCATTTACTAATATACCCTTATTCAATTTTTTCCATGCCAACTTCTTGAAATAATCAAAATACGCACATTTCCCATTTCTTGAAAATATGAAACAACTCTCATTTCTTCTTCTTGAAATTAAATCATTCAGATTTTTTATTAATTCCAACAATAATTAATTTTCCAATGACATTAAAGAAGATTTCTTAATATGTGTAAAAAACGAAACAAACCTATACAATTGAGATGAAAGGAATAATTTGGATTTAGATGGACCGGTCCAATAATCTTATAAACCTAAAATGTTAAAGAGACTATCTTACTAGCTCTTATGTCTAGTCAATATATTTCTTCCAATCATGTTATACAAACAAAATGATTGACATAATCTTTAATATATCGACATATGATAACTTATCATATAACACTGTTACGGTAAGTTCAAATTATTAGCCCACTTCAATCAACAAAAATAATAAACTACAGTAAAGGGAATGAAAGAAAAAACGTAGAAAACACAAGAAAGAACACAGTATTTTCGCTCTAAGGTAAGACATTCGGAACCGGAGTCCCTAATCCCCTTTTGAGCTTCCACCACCGGAAGAAACCACTATATTAGCCGGAATCAATAAAGGTACAGTTCACAGTTCATGGCACTCAGACGAAATCACACCAAGATTTCGTATACAACAAACCCACAGAATATACATCGAACGTCCACTCAAGGATTGAACCATATAAACCACTCAAGATCTACAATAGGCTGTAACAAAATCGATCTACAAAGGGCTTTTGATTAAGTGCTTAAAATGAAACGAAGAAGCAGTGAACTCGAGAGAACAGAGGGCTGCAGAGAGAGAAGAGAGAGGCTGAGTAAAAATGAAATCAATCAGCCGTCCAAACCCTGGAAGCCAGTACAAATAGAAGCAGCTGGAAGGTCGGTCATCTACGGTGAGGAGAGTGACACTTGGCAAGATCAGGAGCGTCTGTTCTTATTAATAAAAACGGGTTTTAAACAAAACACGTTTTTATCACAATCCGGTCAGCCCATTTAGCCAAGTTCAAGTGACAAGTGATCCAGCCCACAAGCCCATCAGTATTAATCTAGCCCAATCATCATTGTGCCACTATATAATTTTTCTCTACATTCTCCACCTTGGTACAATGATACCAGCATCATTTATAGTGATTCCTACAGTCATGGCATCATTTGCTCGAGTACCCGATGCACAAATCAATAGCAATTTATATTAATTTGCTTTAAACAGTCCAAAAACTTGTTTAAAGGCAGTATTTTGGTTCCAACATCAGCAGGGTTAAAATGAGTAGAAATCTTTTCAAGTTTAACAACACCTTGAGATATCAGATCTCTAATAAAATGAAACTTTACATCAACATGTTTAGATCTATTATGCAGCACAGGATTTCTACTCAAATATATAGCAGATTGGCTATCAGAATGTAAGACAACATCATTTATGAAGCCAAATTCATCTAAAAGTCCTTTTAGCCAAATTCCTTCTTTAATTGCATCTGTAGCAGCTATATATTCTGTTTCAGTTGAAGACAAGGCAACAATCTTTTGTAATTGTGATTTCCATCTTATACAGGAATTACATAGAGTGTAAACATAAGCAGAAGTTGATTTTCTATTATCCCTATCACCTGCATAATCTGAATCTGTGAAACCCCTCAAGATAACACCCTCAGATTGTTTTCTATACTCAATTCCTAGGTCACAAGTCCCTTTTATATATCTTAGAAGCCACTTCATAGCTTCCCAATGAACCTCACCAGGATTTGACATGTATCTACTTAATACACTTATTGAAAATGCCAAATCAGGCATAGAACAAATCATTAGATACATAACTGACCCCACAACATTAGAATATGGCACTCTAGCCATTCTTTTTAACTCATCTTCTGTTTTGGGACATTGATCATTAGATAATTTGAAGTGATTTGTTAAAGGCAAGCTCACACTTTTAGCATTAGACATTGCAAATCTTTCAAGTATTTTTAAAACATAAGATTTTTTATTTAGGCTTAGTGTGCCCTCTCTTCTATTTCTTTTAATTTTGATACCCAAGATTTTTCTAACAAGACCTAAATCTTTCATTTCAAATTCAGATTTTAATTTGTCTTTAACTGACTCTATTTCCTTTATGTCATGACTTGCTAAAAGCATGTCATCCACATAAAGTAGAAGATAGAGTGAATTCTCACCTCTATTTCCTTTACAATAAAGACAAGTATCGAAATTACTTCTTTTAAAACCAAGTCCAAGCACAAAAGTATCAAATCTCTTGTACCATTGTCTTGGAGCTTGTTTTAAACCATAAAGTAACTTTTTAAGAAGACATACTAAGTCTGAATTTTTATTCACTTCAAAGCCTTTAGGTTGTTCCATAAAAATGATTTTTTCAAGATCTCCATTTAAAAATACAGTTTTTACATCTAATTGATCCAATTCCCAATTGAATTGAGCTGCTAGAGCTAGTATTACTCTAACAGTTGTAAATTTCACAACTGGAGAAAAGATTTCATTGAAATCTATTCCCTCTTTTTGGGCAAAACCCTTTGCTACAAGTCGTGCTTTGTATCTAATGTCATTGTCATCTTTTTCACCTCTTTTGATTTTGAAAATCCACTTACAACCTATAACTCTCTTTCCCTTAAGTCTTTTAACTAGAGTCCATGTTTTATTCTTCCTCAATGATTCCATTTCATCATGCATTGCTGTTAGCCAATGCTTAGAGTCCTTACTACTCATAGCATCCTTATAGGACTCGGGTTCATTTTCAATGAACCCTTGAACAGTGAGAAGGGATATTTCATCATCAAATCTCACAGGTGGTCTTATTTCTCTCCTTTCTCTATCTCTAGCAAGTTGATAATCATTTAAGGGTTGATTAACCTCAAAATCAGATTCATTTTGATCAGTTTCTTCATCATTTTGAGCCTCAATTTCATTATTTTCAATCTGATCATGTTGTGGATTATCATTATTAACTTGCTCCACCTCAATTTCAGTTTCCCTTCCTTCATTTTCAGTCTGACTAGATTTAGTAGTGTTACTTTCAAATTTTAAACAAGGCAGATCAGATTCATTAAACACCACATTTCTACTTATAATGATCTTGTAGCCCTTGGTCTCTCTTACCCAAAGTCTATACCCCTTCACCATATCCCAAAAAAACACACTTAAGGGCCCTAGGTTCAAGTTTCCCTTCAGATTGAAGTGCAAAGGCTGCACACCCAAATATTTTTAGATTACTTAAATCTACAGGTTTTCCTGTCCAAACTTTTTCAGGGGATTTTAATTGTATAGCACTAGCGGGGCTTCTATTTATGAGATAACTAGCAGTTTTTGTAGCTTCTCCCCAAAATAACTTGGGAAGACCAGAACCTAATAACATGCATCTAACTCTCTCAAGAATAGTTCGGTTCATTCTTTCAGCCAAGCCATTTTGTTGTGGGGTATGTGTCACTGTTCTGTGTCTTAAAATGCCATGCACTTTGCACAATTCATCAAATTCATAATTGCAAAACTCAAGCCCATTATCAGTCCTCAACACTTTAATCTTTTTATTTGTTTGATTTTCAATCAAGATTTTCCATTCTTTAAAAGCATTAAAAGTGTCAGACTTATGTTTAAGTAGAAAGAGCCAGTTTTTCCTAGAAAAGTCATCTATGATTAAAAGGAAAAATCTGAAACCAGTATGTGTGGGCACAGAAGCTGGTCCCCAAAGACCAGCATGCAAATATTCAAGAATAGACACAGATTTATGCATCCCAGGCAGAAATGGTAATTTATTTTGCTTCCCTAGTATGCAATGATCACAAAAACTGAGTTTCTCAATTATATCTTTACCAAAAGCACCTTGTTTTTTCAAAATCTGAAGTCCTTTATCACTTATATGACACAACCTTTTGTGCCATAATTGTGACATATCATTGGGAGCAGAAATTGCTGCTGATGTAGAGTCAAAAAAGTTTTGAGTGTGTAAAATGTAAAGTCCATGTCTCTTGGGGGCTTCTGCAATTAATTGAGAGCCCCTCAAGATCTTAATGTATCCCTTGTTAATCACAATATTGTAGTTCAGGTCATCTAGGACACCTAAAGATATCAAATTTCTTTGTAGGTCAGGAACATACCTGGTCTTTTCTAAGATCAACTCATTATTACCTTCTAACTTTAGGGTAATAGATCCTATTCCTTTTACCTGACAAGTCATGTGATTACCCATTAACACTTGACCTCCATTTACATTTTCAAACTCACTAAACCACTCTCTTTCAGGACACATATGAAAAGTGCAACCTGAGTCAAGGATCCACTCCTGACTGGGTGAACTATGTGTCGCAACATAGACTTCATCTATATTGTACTCATTTTTATAAGCCAAGGCAGCACCTCCATCATTATTGGACTTATTTTTCAAATCATTAAGTCTCTTATAACAATCTTTGATAAAATGACCTTCACCTAGGCAATAAAAACATTTTTTTACCCTTGGTCTTATTTTTCATTTTATCTTTAAAGTTTATTTTCTTCTTGTGTCCTGATTTTTTATTAAAGTTGGTCATCTTTGTATTTGAGTTAGGTTTGGATTTAACCATCAAATTTTCACCCCTAATGAATTCTCTTTTTTCAGATTTTAACTCTAAATCTTTATTTCTTAATGCATTTATTATCACATCAGTAGTTAGAGTCTCCCTCCCATATTCAATAGCATTTTTAACATCCTTGTACTTATCAATTATTGAATTTAACAAAACCACAGCCAACTGATCTTTTGAGAGTTTCTCATCACAGTCGGCTAGGTCACGGGATAATCTGTTAAACCTATCAATGTTTGCATCAAGATCAAGAGATGGATCCAATTTGAAACCAAAAAATTGTTTTAGAAGATACACTTTATTAGGCATGGTTTTATTCAAATAGGTATCTTCCAATTTTTTCCACAACTTAACAGCAGTTTTTGTCTCACCAATTTCTCTCAAAACATTGTCAGACAAATGCAAGAATATAGAACTCCATGCAGTTTCGTCAAGTTCTGTTTTCTTAATTTCTTCCATATCATTAGGCCATGACTCATCAATAGCTTTAGCACATTTTTGTTGAAATAAAAGGGCTCTCATTTTCTGGCGCCAGAGACTAAAGTCTCCTTTACCATTAAAAATTTCCAATTCAACTTTAGTTGACATTATCAAAACTCAATTTGAAAAAAAAAATTAAATTCAGGCAGATTACTTGCAACTTAGCTAATATATATGTATAACTTGCAAGAAGTCAAATATCATACGCAGTAGATAAAATTGGAATGTGCAGTATTCAAGTTATATATATTTCTAATCATTCAGTAAGTAAACTCAACATATTAATTCACTTCAGAATAAGCAGCTTACTTAAAGATAGCACATATAAGATCACATATACCTAAATTACAGTGTGCTATGTACAGTGTAAGAGATATATGTAAGAGTTACATGGGAAATCTAGATCAATGACTGAAGTCAAGGCAACCCTAAGATTCCAGACAACTCTAGGGGTTTCTGGACATAGGTATTGCCGAGAGAAGTCACAAATCTAGAGTTTAAGGCTTGGTTACAAAAAATCTCACAGTACAGGCTGATGAATATATGTAACTCGAATGATATGGAACGAACTCACCAAAGAAACCTTGTTAGGGTTTCACGAAAATAACAAATTCATTAGAACCAGTGCAAGAATCCTTGAATCTACCAACATCGACGCCAAGAACTACCGTCAACTTGCTCTGATACCACTGTTACGGCAAGTTCAAATTATTAGCCCACTTCAATCAACAAAAATAATAAACTACAGTAAAGGGAATGAAAGAAAAAACGCAGAAAACACAAGAAAGAACACAGTATTTTCGCCCTAAGGCAAGAGGTTCGGAATCGGAGTCCCTAATCCCCTTTTGAGCTTCCACCACCGGAAGAAACCACTATAATAATCGGAATCAATAAAGGTACAGTTCACAGTTCATGGCACTTAGACGAAATCACACCAAGATTTCGTATACAACAAACCCACAGAATGTACATCGAACATCCACTCAAGGATTGAACCATATAAACCACTCAAGATCTACAATAGGCTGTAACAAAATCGATCTACAAAGGGCTTTTGATTAAGTGCTTAAAATGAAACGAAGAAGCAGTGAACTCGAGAGAACAGAGGGCTGCAGAGAGAGAAGAGAGAGGCTGAGTAAAAATGAAATCCATCAGCCGTCCAAACCCTAGAAGCCAGTACAAATAGAAGCAACTAGAAGGTCGGTCATCCACGGTGAGGAGAGTGACACTTGGCAAGATCAGGAGCGTCTGTTCTTATTAATAAAAACGGGTTTTAAACAAAACACGTTTTTATCACAATCCGATCAGCCCATTTAGCCAAGTTCAAGTGACAAGTGATCCAATCCACAAGCCCATAAGTATTAATCCAGCCCAATCATCATTGTGCCACTATATAATTTTTCTCTACAAACACAATCAATTTTTTCATTAAATCACGTACCAATGCATATTGTGTCATTTTCTGGCACACAAATATTATTCAATTCGTCACGCGTGGCTGTCAAATTTCGCTTGGAGAGTTGGATATTCACATACCTGACAAATCAAACCAATATAAACCTGCCTCTAAATTTTCTGAGGAAACTTCGTGGAAGCTCACTCATGGCTTCTGCACTCTCCACCCATATATATCTCTCATTTCTTCTTCTTCATTTCACCCTCAAACGCTTATCTCATTTTCACCATGAAACTCATCAAAAATCTTCCCAAAAAGCTCTTGATGAGAAAGAAATCTCGCTCCATTCCTGGATTCGAATCTGACCCTGCTTCCTTCAGTTCCTCGGATGATTCTCAAACAGGGTTCAGAAACCCTACAAACGGGTCAGCCACGCCCACAAGCGTTCTACCTGCCGATGAATGGTCGGACTTCGAGTTGAAACGAGCGTTTGAATTAATAGATAGGGACGGTGACGGGAAGATAAAGAAGGAGGAGCTGGAGGCGTTATTGATCCGGGTCGGAGCCCAGCCACCGAGTCAGGAGGAGCTGAGACTGATGTTGAGCGAGATGGATGTAGACAGTGATGGGTGTATTAGTATGGAAGAGTTTTACGATATCGGCTCGGCTTTTGGGCCTCCGGCTTGCGACGACGAGCTTAAGGAAACGTTCGACTTCTTCGACTCCGATCGTGACGGAAAGATAACCGCGGAGGAGCTTTATAACGTATTTAGAACAATTGGTGACGGACGTTGCACGTTAGATGACTGCCAGCGAATGATAAAAGGTGTTGATAAGAATAGAGATGGGTTTGTCTGCTTCGAGGACTTCACTCGTATGATGGAGCCTCAACGATAATTTTTTTTTTTTTTTTTAATCCATTGAGGTGAATCAATTCAGGATTGGTCCATCTCACTTAAGTTGTTTGAATCTACCTCATATAAATCAGACATTTGTGATGTTGAATATCATTTGGGCTTGGGCATATCATAATTCGGATCATAATTTCTTGTATTTAATTAAATTTGTAATTTAACGATCATAATGTTGTCAATTTAAATACTAGCGTTGTTCAATAGAATTATAAACCTTGGTTCTAAATGAGAAAAGATATTTGTATCTTGACAATCTCTGCAATAACTTTACCACTTCTAGATACGTGTATTTTAATTGGAACCCAATTTATCGAAATTTCAATTATGTTCAAAAATAAATAAATAAATAAATTGAGGAATCGAAATTGAGAAGTGAGGCCCGCTTGGGTTCTAGACGATTCTTGAACTGTAAACGGTAGGTGCTTGATTTTGAGTCCATTTTTTTTCATTTTTATTAATTTTAATTTTTTACAATTTCAATTACCCCAATCCAATTACTTGGTCCAACAATTACGGCCCGTTTGATAGCCTCTTTTTTCCCCATGAAACTTGTAAATAAAATTTCATTTTCCGTGCTTTTGAGTGTTTAAATTGCCAAATTTTCCAAGTAGTTTGTTTTCTAGCTTTGTCCTTACGTAATCGGCTTTTCCTTGATTTTGAGGAATTCACTTTCTCATGGGATTGGTGGAAATTGATTTTCCACGCAACTTTTGTTTTCATTTTTTTTTTTTTTTGTAATGGAAATAAATTTTAGAAAAAATTGTAAAAATGGATATCCCTTAAATTGACAATTTTCATTAAAAAAAATAAAGTCAAACGAACACCAAAAGACACTTTTATTTCAATATTTTTCAAGTGAAAACATTATTAATTAACAATTTTCAGTAAAACAATTTCTAAGCAATTCATTTATCTGGAATTCGTTTTCTTTCCATCCAAATTCTATTGTTGCAATCAAAAGGACCATTAGAAAGCTTGCAAGGCCTAGAAAAAAGTGTTAAAATTCTTGTATTAAATAAGTAAGAAATTATTGATGGTGAAAATTATACTTACACATGTTTTTTAACTTTCCAATTTAAAATTAATTTAATTTTTTTTTAAATGGTCCTGCTATTTCCATCAACGCTTTTTATAAGTACATCCACTTTTAAAAATAAAATTTTATTATATTTTAAATCCTATATAAATTTATTTAAATACGCATAAGTAATAATGAGTAGCCTGGGTAATAGATGTATATATAGCCAATACATATACATACACACGCAACCACAAAGTTCGAAAATTTGGAGAGAAAAAGAGGCTTCTTGGGTTGAATTATATTAATATGTAAATTACAGCTATAAACAAATGCAGCTCCCTGTCCCCTTCCTTTCTCTAATAAACATACACACATTGGCGAAGTTCTGTTTCTTTACAGCTTCCATGCTCTTCCTTCTTATGCAAAGTTCTCGGATATACATCTAATGAAAGAAACAGTGTGAAATAAGCGATAAGCGTAAACTACTGTGAAAACTAATACATTATTATATGTCTAATGAAAGAAACAGTGTTTGCTGAACCTGAAGAGTACGACAAATTTATATGCCTCTAGCATCATTCCAATAATAGGTCATCCAATGATGACAAAGAAGAAGCCAGCACCAAATGAAATCGTACCCTAAAATAAACATTACAATTCCCGATGGATGACTTGAGTCCAATGGTTAATGTCACGCCTGAGAAGAAGATGATCTCTTTCAACACAATGACACAATGTTAAACAGCCAACAAGGAATCAACGATAAATTTAGTAATATAAAGGTTGAACTTACATTTCCCATAGCCAATAGTCCCGTGTCAAAGAAGAAAATGACCCCCAAGAATTAAAAAAAACTCCAAACCCGTTAGTCCCAGTTCAATTTTGAAGGACATCATTTTTGCCTATTCAGATTCGAACACACTTTATTAAAGTTTAAACTGAAACTTGAAGACGAATGAATTCCTTCACCGCTTGACACGAAGAACAATGTTCGTGGATGCAAATAGTATTTTTTTTTTCACGTGGATATATAGTATTTAAATGGATTTAATAAGGGAAAGATTGGAAATGATATAGATGCAAATAGTATTTTTCTTATATTTTTATATTTTATTAAGGATGAGTTTAGAGTGTAATGTACTTATAGAAAGCATGGATGGAAATAACGGTATCCAAAAAAAAAATCAGTTGATAATTTAATTTTTTAATTTCGATGATAATATTAAGTCCCCGTTTGGCCCTCATTCTCTTTCTCATTCTTTTTCTCTCTCTTATTTTCAACCACGCAATCTTCTATAAAATAATATTATACACAAATAAAAAAAATTCATTCTTTTTCAACCATACATCTTTCAAAAAAATATTATTTCAATCATTAAAATTTGAAAAGAATGGGAGCCAAATGGGGCTAAGTTGAATTAAGGGAAAATTGCAGTCAAAGTACCAAATCTTTCGTTTATTAGCAGACTTTGCCCAAACCTTTCATTTGTGCCACCGTAGGTATCAAACCTTTACAAAATTTGCAGTTCAAGTCCAGATTAACAGTTTCTGTCAGTTTGACAAAAAAAAAACCGTCAGTTGACCTCAAAAATTAAAAATCTAATAATATTGATCAAGTAAGGCAAGGGTAAAAATGTAACTTTATAATTTTAATATAAAAAAATAAAAATTATTTTAAAAGGAAAATAAAAGAGCCCATCTCCTTCTTCTATCTTCCCCAATCCCCTTACCCTAAAAATCTGGAAAAAAAATCAGATTATAGTGATGCAAACCATTACCTGGGCAAGGATCTGTTCCGCAGGAAGAAAAGCATTTGCCTAAACTTGCTTACAACTTTCTTGTGATATCCTACAAATCTATCAAGTTTCCACAATATTTCATTGTGTAGAATTTCAATATTAAACTCAATCTCATCTCCTTCTTGTGATATCCTACAAATCTATTTATTGTGTATAATATTGTGACTTTAATATATTTAATTGATAAAATATTTTTAAATATCTATTTTAATTTATAGAATTTAATTATGACGTGATTTTTGAAATTTTAAAACATGTTTGTTAAGTTTGAAATTGTATCTTCTAACGACCATAAATGTGTATTGCTCTCTTGTATTATTCTATTTTTGTTAAATATTGAAAAGATAATTTATATTGTTTGTTCACACTCTCTTTTTAATGTTATGGGTAGAATCGTACGTGAAGTGATACCGAATGGTTGGTTATACTCTAATCAATCCACTCGATGATCAAATCATGTAGGCTTTCTAGATTATTCTCATTCATTATTTCAAGATCTACATCTTTTCGATTAGTCACACGTTGCCCTATTTCATGCATGACACTTCTTGTTGTCTATTTGGCATGTGCAACGCGTCTATGCGTTTTTAGTGAATGCATGTCAATTGAAGCGCTAGTGACAAAATCTTGTGGTCCACAACATACTGTGCATGATTGAGGAAATTGGTCAATACCATCCAAAAAAGAACAAAAAATGTGTTCATATTGGGATTGCTTTAAGATATTTATAAATTGCCAATCATAATTTTTCGCGTTAGTTTTAATGTTCAAATTGTCTAATCAAAATCGCATTAGCTTGCATTATAATCGTTTCTTAATCAACTTGTTTGACCGATCGCCATTTGATCAATTTGGATACTTCTTTGCCTCAATCGAAATTAATGAGCATCCCCCCTAAAAATTGGTCGGGTTTGATTTAAAAAACTACAAGATTAAGCCCTTGTTTGAGCCCTTTTTTTTTTTTGGAAGAATGTACTTTTGAATAGTGTATTGATAGAAAATATAAGATTAAAAAATAAAGAAACGTTTTTTATTTACTTGTAGTATTATTTTATTAAAAATGTGTGGTTAAAATAACGTTAAAACACTGTTGAAAAAAATATTTTTTCAAAAGAATGGAGCTCAAACAAGGGCTGAATATCGTTAGAACGTGATAAGAACCCGTCATTTCATCTCACATAAAAGAAAAAGTTGGGAATCAAATCTTACATCAAATACACATTCAAGATCATATTATATCTTGGAAAAAAAATTACAATACTAGTCCTCAACAAGTTCTCCGAGTAGCAAGTTGATCTCCAATCTTTGACGGCAGTGCTGATTCTAATGAAAAGAAATTATTCAATTTTCAGAGTTCAATCTGGCAGCAACATGCTCAGCAATTGCCATGCTTGAAGTTAAACCGGGCGATTCAATCCCGAATAGGTTTACGAGGCCAGGTACACCATGAATGTCCTCTCCCTACAAAATAAAAAGGCTTCAGTCAGTTT
Organism: Olea europaea var. sylvestris; assembly: GCF_002742605.1. NCBI lineage: Eukaryota > Viridiplantae > Streptophyta > Magnoliopsida > Lamiales > Oleaceae > Olea > Olea europaea. The sequence continues at coordinate 30,078,600 of NC_036238.1, forward strand.
TGAGGTCGAATTCTCACGAGCCAGAAAGCACATGAACAAAAGTAGACGGATAAATATATTAAGATTTTTCTGCAAAACGAAAAATAATCTCTGTATTAGAACAGGGAGACTAGTTTATAATACCGGTGAGCTCTCGCTCTATTGGGTGAGTTAACCATTAGAATCCCTGAACTCACCTGTATTATGAAATCACAAGGCACTTGATTGGGACCTGAAACTTTGGGTCGGATTCCAGCATAACCCGGCTCGAGGGATCCATCCTTTAAACCGGGATAGTATCTTCTTATCTCCGGGTAGAATAGTTTTGCTCGTTCACCAGGCACAGAATAGTCGAACCTTTAACAAGATAAGTGCAAAACATTAGTCACTTGCTCTTTTAAAAACAAACCTTTTCTGCTGCAGAAACAAAATACCTGTTGCATGACATTTTAGCACAATTACAAAAATAAGCTCAGACAGCTCTCAGTTGTAAATAATCCAATTTCAATTTATAATGGTTGATCCTGGGTAAGGGTTTTCTCAACGAGTTTGCATGAGAAAAAGATTGAGTAAGATGAATATTCACGAGCAAGTACAAGTTTGCAATCATATATGTCACACGCATATAGACTTGAATAGAAATTCAAGATTTTAGGACGCTCCACACTAGTAATTTGTGCAAAGCACGGCTAACCTTAAAATTTTTACTGATAACTAAATATGTTCTAAGTTATATTACTTTATTTAGGTCCAATTGAAATAAGTACGTTAACTATTTGGAAGTAACTCGTGTTCTTTCCAATCTCTAAGCATTTCATCGCTCCACTAGAAATTCCCTTTTCCCCTACTGTACTCCAGCTTGGTAGTTTCCACCACTTGTCTAGTGTTGAGCCTTGGGATTTGACAGCAGATTTAAAAAGTTACCTACCGTCATTATAGGTAAAAAATTCTCACAAGAAAAAGTAACTTATCCAAACATGCTTGGAAGCAAAAATTTACATTAAATTAAGTTTCACTTTTAAGCTTAGGCAAGCAAGTATAAATTATTTCTAAGTAGAATCCATAAAATGGTCTCGAGGAGGCTAATTGCATACGCATTCATCTGCACAGAATTTATATTACAGTTTTGTCTTTTCCGGGCCTCCATCTGCAGTACTTGGGGGATCCAATTACTCTACATTATTAATTTGCACAGAGAAACAAAACCATTGAAGGGAAAAAAACGAAATTCTGTCTTTATAACTTCTTCCGAACAAACAGAACACTCTAATAATGGTCTTTAGAGAAAGCTTACATGTTCAGGAAGCTTGAAAAATCATCTATGCCATTTATCCATTCAACATCGGGACCAAATTTTACTTGGCCATTTAAATCCAGTGTGACGTGCACTCCAAGGCCGCCATCCTCAGGTATAGGATAAATTAAATGCTGGAAAGGAGTTTTACTGTTTGATAAAACGAAATAGCAACCCCGGGCAAAGTAGGGCGTAGGAATAACTTCAACATCTAGGCCATTGAACCGTTTAGAAAGAGCTGGGGCACCCAAGCCTGCAGAGTTTACAAGTAGTCTCGGAATAAGAATTACATCTGGTTGCAGGAGAGATCGTCCATCATGGTTTTTAATAGCTTTGCTTTCAGAAATGTGAAGCTGGATACCATCTTTATCACAGTGACCACCAATAACAGTAGTATTGTAAGAGAAAGTCGTACCGTGACTTTCAGCCTCCCCCTAAACCCATATTGGGGTGATATCCCTATCAATATACATATATAATTCTAAAATGGCAGATCAGAAAGATAATCCCCTCACATTCTATTTAAAGTGATATAGAATCATGAAAAACCATACCATCATTGATAGCATGAGCGAATGTGTGTCAACTATTCCAGAAGCAGGTGATAATAAAGCTTTCAGACATTGCAATTCCGGTTCCATTCTCGTGGCTTCATGACCCTCCATGAGCTTCAGACCTTCCACCCCATTTTCTATTCCTCGAGTCATCAATGTATTCAATTTAGGAACTTCTGAAGGTCCAGTAGCAACTATGAGCTTGCCAATCTGTTTATGAGGAATATCATGTTGTTTGCAATACTTGTAAAGTAACTGTCTTCCTCTAACACACATAACTGCCTACAATAGAATATTTGCAATCCAAGTTAATGACAGGATTTATTTTTGTTACGTACAGCAGCATTTAAATTGACATTGTGTAATCGTAAACATTTTCCATGTACTGATATGTAGTCTATTACTATGCCTTGTACCACACTGACCTAATTTCACCTTATTGTTGTCCAAAGCTACATCTTGATAGATTGCATATTCTCTAAACCTTATTTCATATGGGCAAAGACATCTGAAAGAAGTTCTTATGTGTTAAGACAACTGGATGATGTACTTAGGTATTGATTATGTTCAGAAACTTAAAAGCGTTTTTTCAAAGAAAAACAATTTGTGTAAAGTTGCTTGTCACCAAATTTCAGCTAGAATAAGAGCAGGTCGTGCAAGTCTTTCAATGTCCGACAATGTTGAAGTGCCTGCTTCCCGATCAGGTAACACAAAATTATTTACGTGTTCAAAAACATTTTCGTTCCCATGAGAAATCAAGTCCTAGTTACATTTTATCATGAGAAATATTGTGGCAAAACAGAAAATTTGTAATAAATTATTTTCTCTTCCTATGAGGTGTGGACACATGACAAAATAATCATTAGATCAGGTGGTAAACAAATCCTTTCAACAAACACGTTCTTTTAGCCGATTTAGAATATACACTTGTTTTCAGACAATCACTTTGAACAACTATAGATAGACCCTGCAGAAATTTTCATTGATTCAAAATAAGTTTGCACCTTCTAGAGTTGCATAGTAGACCTTAAAACATTAAATCTAAATATGATACTCTTTGACATAAACTAGGCTGTTCTTCAAAAACTTCAATGGTATCAATGACTACCGCTTGTTGTAATTCAAGTTCATTCTTTTCAGAAAAAAATCGGAAAATCTTCTCAGATAGCTGTAATCCAATAATTTTTTGGGCATGATATCACTTCCGAGCCTTCCAAATTCATTTTATCAAGAAAGTTCACATTGCAGTAGTCAATTAATTTATAATTAGCAAGCACTTAGAAGAAAAGACTCTTTCCGCCACACTGTTCTGTTTGGTTAAATTGAATTTATTAAATCTACTGGATTCCCAAATCTTATCCGGAAAAAAATTTTAATAACACAAACTCATGTTTTGCTAAGCTTATAAACTCCACTTACAAGTAAAGAATTAAATTCTAATTATTATTATAAAAAGTCAGAATAAGTAAGTCATAAGTTTCAAGCTTATTCTTAAGCTTAGTCAAATCGCTCCTAAGTGCAGCTCGATAAAGATTAACATTTTATCATTTTTACACAATAAACAACAGAATCCCCAAACTTTCTTCACTTCAAATTCAATCCCAGATTAATCAAAACCATGATTACAATATGAAAAATAGTTTCAAAGAAAGAAAAAACAATAACCTTGAGAGAATTGGGAGGGTAATAGATGCCAGCATGAATGACTTCACTGTTGCGAGAACTGGTGCCTGTCCCAAAAGTAGATGCAGATTCTAACACAATAACTTCCCTACCATGGTTCACTGCAAGCTCTCTGGCTATGGCTATGCCCACCACGCCTGCACCTATCACCACCGCGTCCACTTTCTCCTTTGACACTGATTTGTACTGTTCGTCGGTGAAATACGACGCCGATTTGATAGCATTTCGGGTTGTTGCCAACAGGGTTTTGAATTTCTTCATGTTTTCTTAAGAGATTGGAATTCAATTCTTCCGGCAGTAATACAAGAATTAGGTAGCAATATTTGGCTAAGATTAAAATGACGGAAATGTAAGTACTCATATATTACGGAAAATTACAGTTGGAGTCTCTAATATATTGGAAATGTAGCAAGTAGATCCTCTCTCTGTAATTTCTGGCATTCCAGTCCGTTCTTCATGGCCCTCACAATCCGAGCACGCAATTATCAGCAGGGGTGGACCTATTAAGGGTCCAGTGGGGGCAGTCGCCCCCACTGAAATTTCAAATACCTTCAGAAAAAATTAGCAACAAATATCGGGTATTTGGTTTAGTGGTATATATCTTGCTGTGGTTGCAGGAAGTCTTGGGTTCAATTCTTAGGATGGCTTTTTTATTATTCTTCTTGTTTTTTGTTTTTGGCTCTTTTTCTCTTTTAATTTTTTGTATCAATTCCATCATACCACAAAAATGATTGAATAAAATTGATATAGTTGTATTCAAATTAATTTTTCTGCTCTTGTAAAATCACAAAAGGTTGACAAAAAATAAAACAAAAAGAACATACATAAAATGTTGTCTTTGAAGAAAAACAACTGTGAAAATTTAGGGACATTCCAAAGTGCTTCTCCACCAGGCACCACCAACTTCGTCCGGACTTGAAACATTGAAACAATGCTTTCACAATTTATTTTAGCTCTTTTTTTTGTCTCGCCCCCCCTAAAAAATTATCTTGGGTCCGCCCCTGATTATTAGGGGTGGGTTCTATGACTGGACTCATAGCCTGTCCACTTAGACAACCTATTTGCACTCCGAGCGCCTGGTTCTGTCACTTTCTCTTTCTTCGTATTCTTCGAAAAATTTCTAAAATGATTGACACAAAAAAAAATGAGAAAGTTAGGATTGAACTCTAAAAACCTTTTTCGACTTTTTCAGTTGAATTGAAGAGAAATATCTTAATTTGATAATTTTGCCTGCCAACTTTAAGTCACATACAATTTTATCATCGACGATCTTGATAATGTGAAGATCTAAGTCTTAAGATTAGGACCTATAGCTGCACTTTGTTAAAGGTTCGGAGTCAAAGAAAAATATTCTTAAATGTAGATTTTTTAGGAGGAAATACACGAAAATGGCTCTTCCACTGTAGCAAAATTTGACATTGACCTTTGAACCATTAAATGAATTAAAAAAAAACAAATTAAGTTAAAAAAATTTCACAGTAAAAGGCGATTTTACCCTTCAAACTGTTTGAAAATTTTTGACCGACCGACCGACTCCAGAAATTTGACCGATCAACCATCGGCAACTACATAAACGTCGCAGTCAATGACCATCATCTACACCGGAAATAAAATAACCGGTTAGTTTTCGTCACTTTTCTCCAGTTAATGCAGTTCATGTGCAAGTTTATAACATTTTCCTTACTAATTTCAGTTTAATTAGATCCATGGGCATGAGTAGTTAGATTGTGGGCATGCTGGGAATGTGAAAAATGTGAATTTTTAGCTTTTTTTGGAGCTCAGTCCTCGGGAATGGCTATTTTCGGCCGATTCCCGGCTCCCGGCCAACCGACTAGTAACAGTCTGGGCCGACTGTTAACTGTCCAGACTGTTATATATTTAATTTTAAATATTTTTTATAATTTTTGTAATTAATTAAATTTTTTATTTGATTAAATAGTAATTATGTTATTTATTTATTTAATTTTTATCATTGTCAATATAATATAATAATTGAAATATTGTAAAATTAACAATGTTGATTCTTTTTTTTTTAATGAAATTATCTTTAATTTGTTTTTTCAAATTTATTTAAATAATATGAATGGTCTTTACATTTTAAAAAAAGGTAAAGTAATTATTTATTTAATTTTTATATTTGTCTTTTATATAATTTAATAATTGAAATATTGTAAAATTAACAATGTTGATTCTTTTTTTTTATGAAATAATCTTTAATTTATTTTTTCAAATTTATTTAAATAATATAAATGGACTTTACATTTTTTGAAAATGTAAAGTAATTATTTATTTAATTTTTATATTTATCTTTTATATAATTGAAATATTCTAAAATTAACAATTTTTGTGTTGTTCCTTTTTTTTTAATGAAATAATCTTCAATTTATTTTTTCAAATTTATTTAAATAATATAAATAGTCTTTACATTTTTCGAAAATGTATTTAATTTAAAATTTTTTGTTTGTAAATATATTTTCCAAATAATAATTATTTTATTTAATTATTTAATTTTTATAATTTCCTTTTTTTATATAATTTAATAATTGAATACATAATATTGTTCGAAATTAACAATTTGTTTTGTTCCTTTTATTGTTCTTTTATGAAAATCTTTGATTTTTTTCAATTTATTTAAATAATATTTATATTCTTTAATTTTTTTGACAATACATTTAATTTGATTTGTTGTTTTTTGTAAATATATTTTTCAAACGTAATATTTTTGATTGTATGGTAGTTAGAGTTCGGTTCCCTTGATTTTGTGAAATTATGCTTTCTTTTGTAATCTCTTGTTCAATGCTATAACATTTGAATTTTTGCAGGATGGAGTATCATCTAGATGCAAAGTTGAGACGGATGCCAGGGAAAGCTACTTGAAGTAGTAGTTTTGAGAGTTTTACTACTGTGTTGGAGCTGCTCGATGATCAGCACGGAGATATGCTACGACAGTCCTTCTTGTGGTTACTGTACCAGTTGCGAGAGGTGCAATACTCAGGACAGATCATTGATACACTTCTATGTCGGCTTTTGAGGCCAGTCGACGGCGATTTCCTCCAGTTCGACCTCGGGGGCAAGGTTGTCAGTTTCTCGATGTTTGAGTTTACATAGATCATTGGACTGAGGATTACGGGCAACGATGCAGCCATGGAGAGAAGCAATAGGCTGTACGAGACGTACTTCTAGGGACATGGGTCGGTGCTTCTACCTGACTTGATGGTCGCGATCAGGGGGTGCGACCATATGCTAGATAGATTGAAGCTTAGGCTGGTTTACATTCTCGAGAGTGTGATGAGGTGTCATCACAAGAAGACTGTCATCGACATTTTTCATTTGCAAGTTGTTGACGACATCGATGCGTTCACCAACTATCCATGGGGCCGAAGATGCTACAAAGACACCGTACATGTGTTCACCAGATCGCACTCGAGGCCCAGAGGGTCGATGCATAAATACGATACATATGGATTGCCCTTAGCGGTGTAGGTAAATGTTTAATATAATCAAAGTTAAAGTTTTAGTGTATTATATTGATGCTTAATAAGTGTATGTGTTACAGATTTGGGTGTATGAGACAGTTCCTGTATTGGGAGCCCGCTTTGCGCAGCGAGGGGAGACACGCTGCCCTCGGATGCATCATTGGAGATCATCGCGAGCGGAGGGATGTCCCACTGGGAAGCAGTTATCGGCCCTCATCAACGATCCTCAGGTAAGTATTATGCATTTGTGATTTATATTATACGTAATTTAAAATTTTGTTTACATGATCGTTAAGTGGTTGAAATGTCAATATGTCAGCTTGAAGTCATACCTAAGTTGACGCCATCGATGGAAGAGGAGGTTCGAGGTCTTGTGCGGGATTTAGACGTTTCGCACACCCCAGACGAGGAAATGTCTGATCCGAGCTTGGACCGAGATTGGGTATGTGAATGAAATATAATTTATTAAATATCGTTGACGTATAAATTTATTGAATAATTTTTCATTTTATTTATGTAGGAAGGCGGTCCAGCTGATCGACGATCACCTCCGCCGAGAGCATCGTTGCCACCATTGGCATCACTTCCGTCGAGAGTATCGTCCCCGCCATTGGCATCACCTCCGTCGAGAGCATCACCGCCACTAGTGGCATCACCTCCACCGGGGCCATCGCCGCCGTCATTGGCATCACCTCCGTCCAGACACCTCCCCCGTGTGTCTCCGAGACACAGTGATGATTTGTATACTCATTTGACTGGATTTATAGTGAAGGAGGTCGGCGCACTACGACGAGATTTGACGGAGAGGGTCGATGATCTGGGACGATAGTTGACAGGGAGGGTCGACAATCTAGCAGGGAGGGTTGACTATCTGACAGGGAGGGTCGACGATATGGGACGAGAGTTGACAGGGAGGGTCGACGATATGGGACGAGAGTTGACAGGGAGGGTTGACGATCTATCCCATGATGTTGGAATACTACAGTCTTCCGTTGCCGAACTTCAGGATACAGTAGAGGGGCTTAGAGGAGATTTAGCCGACAGACGATGGGGTGACAGAGGGGATGGCGGAGATCATGATCGAGAGGGTGGCAGATATGGTGATGGAGAGGGGGGTCACCCACATTTTTAGCGTGATGAGACATTGGAGTCATTGTGATTGTCTATGGAGGGGGTGGCCCCGATGGGAGGGATGGAGGAGGTGGCGACGGACGGGGAGGCCCCGACGGGAAGGACGGAGGTGGTAGCGATAGAGGGGGAGGCCCCGATGGAGGGGCGGAGGAGGTGGCCCCGGAGGTCGAGAGGACGCCCGGCGTGATTGAGGATAAGAGACATGCTGTTGACGAGACGGAGCAGGTGGTCGGCAAGAGGTTGAGAGTGCCGTCACAGTATGTTGTTTCCCCCTTCACGGCTGAAGCCAAGAGAAGGACGTTCATCGATGGGACGTACCCGAACTTATTCAGAGAGGTGGACAATACCAAGTGGAAAGCGTTCGAGACAGAGTGGAGGAGAATTTATCCCCGAGTAAGTATTGTATGATTTTAATAAAGCACTATACGCTAACTTGTCTACGCTTTTTTAACATTTCCCTATTTTTTACTGAGTTAGCCTCACGATAGGTCAAAGGACGGTCTCGGACCCTTGCAAGTGGTTCCACGATATCACCACTGCGGGAACTTGGCTCGCTGACGATGTAAGTGAACTATTCATTTCGTGTTTTTTATGTATATGTGACCTTGTGTTTATTAAATGAATAACTCATACTTTTTTGGTGTTTCCTGCTGCAGCACATCGACTTGGCCATGGACTTGCTGTGAGATCGAGCTCAAAGACATCCAAAATCATTTGATGTCCATAGTCGAGTCATATTAAACACCGAGTTCGTGGGTGCCGTTACCATAGAGTATCAGTCGCTTGAACTTATGGGTAACGAGTACACGGTGCCAGAATATATGCTCGAGTGGGTGATATGATTGTCACCGAGTGTCGGGGGAAAATCATGGGAGGGTTGTACACATTTGTACATTCCAGCATGCATCAATAAACACTATGTTACGCTGGAGATCGTTTTTGCTGACTCGACTATATATGTGTACGACCCAAATCATTCATGTTTGACACAAGGCCGGTTGGAGCAAAACCTGGAGTCCGAGGCTGTAATTGTTCCTATGATGGCCAGACGAGCGGGGATAAATGAAAAGGACAAATTGCGGATCGTTCGGAACACGACGACAGCGCGACAATCCGTAAGGTAAGTGTTTGAACTTTGATGTTTTCATCTTTCAGATTTAGTTTTTATTTACACAGTACTGAACTGATTCATTCTTGTTCAATTGCAGCGGCAACTGCGGCATATTTGCCATTAAGTACGTTGAATTTTTAAGTATAGGACATAAGATTGATGGAATCAACTAGTTGTGGATACAAAACTGGAGAAAGAAGCTAGCATGTGATTTGTTCGAATTTAATGCTGACCCGTAAATTTCATTTATATATATGTAACATTTCAATTGTAAATTTAATTATTTTTGTAATTATGAAATAATTGTAAATTTGTGTTCAATGTATATAACATTCAAATTGGAAATTTAATTATTTTTTGTTATTTTACACGTATGCCGAGTATGGAACTATTTTTTTCATATGAATCATTATAAATACTATTTATCAAGAATAAATATTGAATATGGAAGATTTATAAATAACAGATATTGAACAGTGTAAATTAAAAAGAAATATTATTCATTTCACGTACTGTCTAGTCGTCATTTAGGGGAATCTGACTAGTACAAAATTGTCGAGTATGCCCTATGGCTCTGCACCGGCCACACCTATGCGGTCGAGGAAACTCTCCGGTAGATAGTATTCTAGATGTACTTGGACGTCCAGGACCACGCGGTTCAACTGCTGGTGGTAACAAATTATGAAATGGGAGAATGTGCTCGGAAACTTCCCACTCAGCTTCATTCGGCAGAGGAAATATAGTCTCGGCATATGCTGTTCTCCAAGACTCGGTCGTATAATACAAAGAGCATAACGTTCTCGCAGCAAAGCCTCGATACATGGCCACCGCAACTGCATGCTCACATGGAAAACTCTCCAACTGAAATCTCGTACAAGTGCATGTGTTATCAGTCAAGTCCACCATATATGCCGTATTACGTGCACATTACACGGAGAGGCGAAACTTATCTAGTGCTTCCACATTCAATTTCTTCGCAACCTCTGCCGCCTTAAACAGTTTCTCCTCTTGAGTTGGGGCCAACACGCTAGTGCAACTCTGTGATGCCGCACGTCGGTCATGAAACCACTGTTGTAGCTTGTTACGAATGTTCTCAATCATTGCTAGAATTGGTAACTCTCGATCCTTCTTAAACAATGCATTGAGAGACTTCGCGTTATTCGACGTTATCATGTTATATCGACGTCCTGGAAAGTATGACCGCGCCCAATGTTCGATCCCCATCTTCGTCAGATACTCCAACGCCGGTAATGATTTACTTCCTATCTCGAGCATGAACTTATTACACTCTTCAGCACTGTAAGTTTCTGCTGCTCTCCTAAACAATGAAACGATGCCCGTGTCCCGATACCTAATATTCAAATTACCTTGTATATGGTACATGCAACACCCGTGATGTGCCCCGAGAAAAACTTCAGCGATACCGTTTATTATAGACTGTCCTCGATAGGTTACAAAGGCAAGGTCTTCGACTTCCCCGATTACTTCCCTCAATTTAGAAAAGAACCAACACATGGACAGATCATTCTCACTGTCGATTATGCCGAATGCAATAGGGTAAATTTGGATGTTGGCATCTTGACATGTAGCAATAATTAATTTACCTTGATATTTAGCTTTCAGAGTTGTACCATCAACTAGAATTACGGGTCGCACTGCATTTCGAAAACCCCGAATACATTGTCCGAGAGCCATGAAGAAATACTTAAAAAAATTATCGCCCTCCGTCTCAATAAAAAATGCAGTGCCAAGATGTCCCCATGTTATGGCAATACCTAGTCAATTTAGCATAGCTCTCTTCAGCCGATCCCATTAAATCCTCCAACACACATTCTTTGGCCTTCCACACTTTTCTGATAGCTCATGACCACTCCGTACTCTCGACGGACGTCGTTAATGATGTCCAAAGGTCTGTAGATCGTCCGTGGATGCTGATACTTATGCATTATCTGTCGACCAATAAACCATGCTCGAGCTTGTTTGTGATCGTTTCGAAGAATTCTCACTTCGCAAGTATGTTCCCATGAATACTTGCGAATTACGAAGCACTCATTCGTGTCCATCTTAGTTGCTCTCAAGCGCCAATTGCAACTGTTTTCGACGCAAGCAACTGTCAACAATGACTTGTTTGATTTCTTTATCTTGAACTCAAAGTTATATTTTAAGGCCAGCCGGTGCACAGTTTCCTGCAAATCTTTCTTGATTTCAAACAGTTGCTCGACCTGCAAGTCCTCATCGTCGGGAGCCACACGGGAAGAATTGGAGGACGGTCCACTTGTTCCAACCTGTGAGCTCCCACCCGGCTTGTGTCTCTGTCGGGATAAAGCAATCAAATTCTCATTTGTAAACTCGTTTATATTCTCATTGTCTTCAACTGTCGACGAAATTCTGTGCGTAACAACAACATCACGATCAGAAGCAACTGTCTCAGGAATACTCACATCATCCGCAGGAACTATCTCCACTGTCTCCCAAAAACCTCGATCATTGTTATCCGCCCTATCTGAATCTTCGCGTTCACCTTTGATAACATCCTTCGTAATTAAAGTCACACCAAAAACAGTCTGAGTCCGATACATTTTATTCAATTCTAATAGATAATTCAATTCAGCATCATTAGAACGAATACCGGTGGCATCGGAATGGATAAATCCCCATAACCGTTGAATACATATCTCAATTGCATATCGTATTGAGATTGATCGACATTCAGCTTATTTTACAAATCGTGGTACATTTCTAAGTATGGTGTACTCTCTGTTACGGGAATTGCAATACAACCACGTATGTCACTCGTCCATCTCCATTCCCACCGATTATTTTCATTCAATTCAAAATCACCGAAATAACACACGGGGATTATCATATCTGCATGAGGAAATGATTTTAATCAACTTCATTTAGTAATTATAAGAAAAATGCCAACAAAAATCAGTGTAGAGTCGGTTAATTGGCTGTTTACAGCCAAGCAGTCTGACTGTTTCTGACTGTTTGTTAAGCCAAAACACCCAGTTTGACTGTCTTTGCGCAGGAGAATACAGTTCTAAAATTATACATCTGTTCAATTTTTTTTGATAGGTAAGATCTGTTAAAAAAAATTTATGCTAACTACTATGTCAACATAAAATTTCTCTATTTAAACGTATACTAATTTACTAAAAACGAAATTAAACATGCATAAATGTACTTATCGATTTGAAGTAATTGATATGAAAAAAATTTCCGGCTTCAACGTTCCAAAGTTTTTCTAGATTTTGAGGTTCAAGCAAATAAAAAGATGAGAGTTTTTCCTGTGTTTGAAGCTCGTTTTGAAGTTTTTATAAGTGGGAAAGTGTTTGATTTTCAATTATTAACTAAAAGGGTAGTATAATCCTTTCAACAATATATTGTTTTGTAATTGTACAAAACATTTGAGGACATCTTTGTCTTTTACCATACAAAAGGTCAATGTCATAATATTCATGATTTTGGAAGTTAAAGTAGAATTTAGGTCCTTTGACTGGGTCAAACTTAAAAGTACCCCATTTTTTAGCCACACAAGGTCTAAACCCATGTTGGAAGAATCGGTAGTCTCTTAAACCCCACCACCGCCTCCGCCTCCGTTCCGCGCCTCCGCCTCAATTTTCAATGCTCTTGAGACTCTTCCAGCAGCCCAGAGTTATCACTACCGTCAGCCACCATCTTTTCACCAAAACTCGGCTTCCATCTCCTCCTAAACTTCGCCATTGTTCCACTGTCCTAAACCCTGCGACAGAAATTCAACCCCTAACGACATCAGCCCTCAAATCCATAGTCCTCTCCCACTACCACCATAAAAAATTTCACAACCTCCTTCAAAACGTCATCGCTTCACCCTCCTTCCTCCTTACCGCGTGTCACAGCTTAAAAAATCGTGCAAACTCGGTCACCACCACCCCGAACTCGCCCGATTCACTGCCACTCAGTCATGACTCAGTGTCCACCAACTTCATCTCCCTCCAAGAACTGTCCTTTCAGCTCTGTGAAAATCGGTTTGAAGTCAACTCATGTTGTGTTCCGATTTTTGCACCGACCCACAGAGGTAAACCTCTTGTACTACCCAATTTGAAGCTTAAAGTTGTAATTGAAGCTATTAGGATTGTACTTGAAGTTATTTATGATGATAGATTTGTTACTTTTTCTTACGGTGGGCGCGTAAACATGGGCCGGCACACTGCATTTAGGTATTTAAAGAACTCTGTAGAAAATCCCAGTTGGTGGTTTAGTGTTAAATTTGATAGTGAACTGTTTGATACTAGGCATGTCGATAAGCTGTGTTTGATGCTGGAAGAGAAAATTGAAGACAATGCATTGATTAGTTTGATCAAAAGGTTGTTTGAATCGGAGGCGGTGAAAATTGAATTGGGTGGGAGTTATTTAGGCAGGGGATTTCCTCAAGAATGCAGATTGAGTTCGATTTTGATTAATATATATTTGAATGGGTTTGATAAGAAAATTCAAGAACTAAGGCTTAAAACGAGCAAAGAGAATCCTAAAGTAGAGGAGAATGAGCTTGTTTGCAGGGCGTCTGTTTCGGGTAGTGTCTTTTATAAGCCGTTAAAGATATATGCAGTTAGGTATTTGGATGAAATATTGATTATTACGTCTGGAACGAAGATGTTTACGATGAATTTGAAAAGTAATGTTGTCAAGTATTTGGAAAGGGAAATGGAGTTGAGGGTGGATAGAGTGCAAACAGTTATTCATAGTGCGGTTTCTGAGAAAATTGATTTTTTGGGGATGGAGCTTCAGGCCGTTACGCCATCAGTTCTTGATCCGCCTATGTCAGAGAAGGCGATCAGGGCACGGAAAAAGTATCTCAGACAGAAAGAAGTAAGACTTTCAGAGTTGAGAAATGCTAGAGAAAGAAATCGAAGAAAGTTGGGTGAGAAGCTATTCAGTCACGTGTTTAAGAAGTTGAAACGAAGTAATGGGTTCAAATGTGACTTCGAGATTGAGAATCAAGTGAAACAAATATTTAGCAATTGGGCTGACGAAGTAGTTCAAGACTTTTTGAGATCTGTGGACGAGCAATGGGAATGGCATCGGAAGTTGTCCGCAGGAGATTTTCTCTCTTTGGAAAGGATTAGAGATCAATTGCCTCAGGAACTTGTGGATTCTTACGACAATTTTCAAAAGCAAGTCGACAAGTATTTGAAACCCATGAAAGCAAAGAAAGCATTGGAGGAAGAAAAGAGAAGAATAGAAGAAGAGGAGGAACAAAGCTACTCTAAAAGAACAGTTGAGGATTTGACGAAACTGTGCATAAAAGTCGATGCACCTATAGAACTTATCCGTAAGGCAGTCAAGATGGTTGGATTTACCAATAATATGGGTCGTCCAAGGCCAATTAGTTTCCTTATGGCTCTTGAAGATGTTGATATCATCAAGTGGTATGCTGGCGTTGCAAGAAGATGGCTCGATTACTTTTGCTGTTGTCATAACTTTAAGAAAGTTAAAACTATAGTGAGTTATCATCTTAGATTTTCTTGTATATTGACTTTAGCAGAAAAGCATGAATCCACCAAGCACGAGACGATTAGACATTTCACAAAGGATTTAAAAGTTTCGGGTGTTGATGGAGTTGAAGAGGTGCACTTTCCCACAGAACGGCAAGTCAAGATGGTGGGAGATGGAAATCTTTCAGATCCAAAGCCTGTAGACGGGGCTCTGACAATGGTTCTGATCCAATTAGCCTCTGATGAACCCTCTTATCGCTGCATTGCTCATTTCTGTGACCGTATGGACACTACTGTTTACCGGATTCGGTTTCTACAGAACCATTTGAATTTGAACTCGAGGGGTGAAAATAATTGGGTTCAAGGAATGTCCTCAATGCAGAACAATTTACATAGGAAGTGTGTTCCTATTTGTTCTGACCATATAAGTGAGTTATACATGGGCAGATTAACACTTCAAGACATCGATTGCACTGCTTTTGTGGACGTTGATTAAGAGCTTGTTTCGTTTTTATTACACTGAGGTTCAAAAATTAGTTGCTTCTTTTGTTATTGGGATCAAACTCAATCCTTCATTCTTGTGTACGCTACTCTCAGTCTTCCTGGATTGGTTAGTGTCAAAATCGAATTTATGATGTATAATCGATTCTGTACATGAGTTATATTGCAATGTAAATTTTGTGTAATTTTCTTTTACAAATATTTCGATTGTTAGCATTAGGTGGAACTTTTCTTTTTATCGAAAGAGCCTTAAAATTTGCTAAATAGAGATTACAAGAAAGACAAACACCCTGTCGTTCTTGAAAAAGGAGAGTTTTTTATAAGTGGATATAAGTAGGGGGAAGATTGATTAAACTGTGAAAAGTTTTCAATAAGTAGGCCTAAAAATTCTTATCATGAACAAGACATTTTGGGAAATACAATGAAATAACGTTTAGAAAAGGGCCACTTTTTCAAAATGACCTTTGGTCAATTTACAAACAAAAAATGCCCTCCATTTAGATATTACATAATAAGACACTATATTATAGAAATCCTCTATTTTAGTCCTTAAATTTAAATATTGGTTGAAATTTGATAGTTTTTATTTGGTCCCCATTAAATTATATTATATTTTTCTCTCCTATTTTCAACCATACAATCTTTCATAAAATAATATTACACGTAAATCGAAAAAAAATTTCTCTTTTTCAACCACTCATTTTTCAAAAAAAATACTATTCTACCCATTTTTATTACCAAGAAATGGGAGCCAAACAGGGGCTTGATTTATTTGATTAATACTTTTAATTTGATTTATTTGATTTGTTAGCTTTAAGTAGCCCCCTATTGGTATCAGAGGCATAGAGATCATGAAAAAACATATAAAAAATAGATTGCTTGAAGAAGTAAAAATCTTTAGATTTAGTTTAACACTTAGATTTTATATAAGTTTAATAAATAACAGATTAACTATTAGAAAATTAAAAGAATATTTAGATTTTACATATTTAATATAATAATTGATTATAATACACAAATACTTACATCTTGATAAAAGCATAGAGATCATAGAAATTAAAATAAGAAAAATAGATAATTTTTAGCGTTTAGAAAAAGAAAGAGGTAGTTATGTATTTTTAAAACATATTCATAATAGATTAAAAATAATGGCACTAACAATAATTAAAGAGTTGCCTAGAAAAATAAATGAACAAATATTAGAAAAAATAAAGGATATATAATTATTAATATATATGAAGATGAAAAAAATAATTTATATCACAAAGAAAAGTATGAGTGCAAGTGATAATACACATTTAAAATTGAATAAATTACTTATAAAAATGGAAAAAAATACAACAGGAAATACGAAATATAATGTTAATACCAAAAGGAATGAGAATATTAAATAATAGACAATTAATAAAATTAAAATGTGAAAGATTAAGACTTGAGAGTAGATATTTTACTATAGTAAAAGAAGAATTAGCAGTTCCAGATACAGCTGAGAGAAGAAAAATAATAGATAAAAAGGAAGATAAAAGATGCAAATTAACCTATAAGTTAGAAATAAGAAAAAATTAAGATGTCAATAAGTGAATATATGGAAGAATTAAAATCATTATTAAAAATGATAATAAATGATGTACAAGATTTAAGAAATGAAGTAAAAGAAACAAGAAACGATATAAATATATTAAAAATTGAAATTAGAGAATTAAAAGAAAATAAAAAAATAAAGATAAAAAAAATTATAGAAAAAGAAAAGACTCGAATAGGAAAGAAACATATAGAAAAATAGAATATTGTAATAGAAACAGGAAGTATGGTATTACCAAAAATATTAGAAAAAGAAAAAGAATCTAGAGAAAAATCATTAGGAAAATTAAAATTAGAAGAAAAAAAAGATAAAAATGAATGAAGAATTAAATTTACTAATAGAAAATTTTGATCAATTAAGTTTAACTGATATAAGTGAATACCAAACTGTAGGAGGACCTAATCCAGCAGGAATCTCTAAACAAGAATTACATAATACAGATGAAAGTTATGCACCTATATATAATAAACCATATAGACAATTCTATGATAAAGTAAGAGATAGACAACCACCTAAAGAAAATAAATATAAACATATTTTTGAATTAAATGATAATTATGATAAACCAATTAATCATGAAGGAACAAAACTAGATTTAAATTGTAAAATAGATACTAAAAAAACTTATTAACTTAGGCTGATTCGATGATATTATTCTTTTTATATAATAAAGATGACACATGAGAAAGTACTGAAAGAATAATAGATTAATAGTATCTTTTGAAGGAGATGTTAGAAATTGATGGGAATTAATAAATAATGATACAAAAATATTAATAAAAAGAAATGTACAAACAGAAATACTAAAGTCAGATAGAGAAGGTATAGTAAAGTTAGTAAAATACATTTCAAATGAATTTTTAGGAGAAAATTGGATAATAAATGTTGAAAGAGAAAAAGATAATGCTAGAATAAAATTAATAAATTTAACAATATGCGATATGTGTAAAATTAAAGAATATACTTGTGAATTTAAAAATTACTATTATGTTCAATTTTATAGTAATGAAAATCAAGAAGTATACCAAGATATGTACTATAATAAGTTATCAGGTTCATGAGGAATATATTTTAAAATAGAATTTGAAAAATATGTTAGAGATAATATTGGAATACCTAGAACTTTAGATTCAAGAATAAAGTTTTTATTTGAAAGACTTGCATATATATGTCAACAAAGACAAATAATGAAAAAATCAGGAAAATTAACTAAAATATGTTGTGAATATATGGAAACCCCTGTGCAATGAGAATGTAATCCTGAAAGAAGAATTAATAAAAGAAAGTATAAAAATAAAAAAATTAAAAAATTTAGGAATTTTAATAAAAAATATATAAAATTTAGAAGAAGATATTACAAAAGAAAAAATAACTCATATAATCAATAGTAGAATAAAAAGAAAAATAAAAGCCAATGTAAATGTTGGAATTGTGGATAAATATGTCATATAAGCACTGATTGTGATAAAAAGAAAGTTATAATATTACAAAAATAATATTTAAAAATAAAAGATGAATTAAGTGAAATATCAGATATTGAAGAATACTATAATCAAGAACTATATATACGTGAAACAGAGGATGAATAAAGATCTGAATAGAGAAATTGAAGAAATAGAAAATAATAATATAAATATACAAGAATATGAAAGAATAGAAGAATATGGATTAAAAGTCATTTTAATAATAACAAGTTTAGAAAATTACAAAAATTATCTTTAAACTTAAAAATAGGAAGTCTTTAATAGAATCTGGAAAAGATAAAGAATAGTAATAAATGAATATCAGAAAATAGAAAAAACTATAGATGTAAGAACAACTTATGGACAACATAAATTAAATCTTTTAACAAAAAATATAGTTGAAAAACTATTAACAAAGATTAGTAAAAAAATAAAGTGAAAAAATTCAATATGTCTATTTAGTAAGAATACAAATAATGTTTAAATCACTATTCAGAGAAGGGATAGACTCACTCTTAACTATAACTTTACATGATGGAAGAATAATAAATTTAAAAAGTAGTCATTTAGGAATAATAGAAGGAAATTTAGCATATAAAAAAATTATGTTTACGTGTTATTCAAAATATTGTGTTTCAATAAAAGATAGAAATTTTAATAAAATTTTAGGACTACATTTTAAACTTCATAACATTTTAAACTTCATAGAAATGATATCATGCAATCAGGTGATCAAATTATGAATATAGAATATAAAGTTTTATATATATTTATTAATTCTAATTATGGGAATATTTATTCCAATAAAGCATATATTGAAGTTCATAAAAAATGTAAAGATATTAGTAAAATAATATAACCAAATAAGGTTAATTCCAGAAGAATATAAATTTAGCATGACAAAAAAATAAACTTGAAATAACAGAATTAAATGAAGGGGAATGTTCTACTAATATAATATTTAAGGATGGAAAATTAATTAAAAGATCAAAAAAATTTAAAATACCTAATAAAAATCAGTTAGAAGAAATAAAAAAAAATAAAAGAAGTAAGACTATATAGGAATGCTGGAATTATGAAAATAGAAGAAGAATATTATAATGGAAGAGAATATATAAATGAACCAAATATATTAATAGATACAGAAGCTAGTGAATGTCATATAATTTCGATTAAAAATAAATGTTTAATAACTCATAAAACCGAATCATATAAATATGTAAATTTTGATGGATATGTTCATATTACAGATTTAGAAGTTAAGGTACAAATAAAAATGGGAGGAATGAATCTTTTAATACCATGTTACATAGATAAGAGTATGAATATAAACCCCCATATACTTTTAGGAATGAGTTTTTTAAATGAATTAAAAAATTATAATATAAAAAAAGAATGATTATATATTGTCCATAATGGACAAACTACATTATGTAAAAAGAATTAGATGAATAATTAGATAAGTTTTATATTAACTGTGTATATACAGATTACTATTATAGAAACAAATATAACAACTTGTACTTTAATAGATACAGGAAGTGATATAACAATATTTAAAAGTTTTTTAATAAAATTATGGAATAATAATAGTAACATAAAAATAATTGGAGTTATAGGAAAGAGCACTCAGATAATTAATAATGTCGATAAAGTTAATATAATTCTTGGAAGTAAACAAGTTACAATAAATAAAGTATATAAATATGATAAACTAAAATGTGATATATTATTAGGAAATGATTTTATACAACAATTTCAATATTATAAACAAAATAATTATATGATAATGCTACAAACACCTTGTGGACACTTATTAAAAATCTCTAGAGAATTTAAACCTTATAAAGTTCAGCCAGCACAGCGTGGTGATAGGAAAAAAAACCAATCATATATAATGAAATAAAAAATAAAAGAATATTATATAAAAAGTTCTAAAAACAGGAATAGAAATGAATATAGAAAAAAATAATTGAACAACTATAAAAAGTTTATGGAGAAAATCAATTATTATTTTAGAAACCACGTCACCCAAAAGTTAAAATAGAATTAACAGAAAATGTTATAATAAGAGTCAGACCAATAATATATACCATAGAAGATACACAATAATTAAAAAACCAGATAAAATAATTGTTATAACAAAAACTTATTAAACCTAGTAACGGACCTCATAGTAGTCCAGTCTTTATGGTTATGAAACATTCTGAACAAGTTAGAGAAAAAGCTAGGATTGTCATAAATTATAAAGAATTAAATAAATATACTAAATTTGACGATTACTTTCTATCAAATAAAGAAGTGTTAATAAATCTTGCAAAAAGAAAATAATATTATTTTAAATTTGATTATAATCAAGATTTTGGCAAATAAAAATGGAAAAAGATAGTATACAATATACTGTATTTAGCACACGTTAAAGAAAATATGAATTGTTAGTTATGTCATTTGGTCTAAAAAATCCACCACAAATATATCAAAAAAAGATGGATAATATATTTAAAAAGTTTAAAGAATTTTTAATTATTTATATAGATGATATATGAATATGTTCTAATAGTAAATAAGAACATAGAAATAATTCAATCTAATTTATTAACGAATGTAAAAAAGAAGGAATTGTACTATCTAAAAAGAAATCTATAATAGAAAAACAAGAGATAGATTTTTTTGGATTATCAATAGATAAAAGAGGGATAAAATTACAGACTCATATATCCAAAAAGATAGAAAGTTTTTCAGATAAATTAGAATCAAAATAACAAATACAAAAATTTTTAGGTTGTTTAAATTATGCAGAAAGATTTATTGAAAATCTTTGTAATAAAAGACATAAAATCCAAGTATTACTAAGAAAAATAAATACTAAAAGATGGAATGAAGAACATACAGAAATAATTAAATTATTAAAAGAAGAATGCAAAAATTTACCAAAATTAAGTTTACCAGATGAAAAAAATAATTTGATTATTAATACAGATGTCTCAGATAAATATTGGGCAGCAATATTAAAAATAAATCTAAATGAAATTTGTAGATATTCAAATAATGCCTTTAACCAAGCAGAAATAAATTACACTATTCATGAGAAAGAATTACTAACAATTATTAGATGAATAAAGAAGTTCTCATTATTTTTATTATCCAAGAAATTTACTATTGAGACTGATAATTCTCAAGTTATAGGATTAGTCAGAAATAAACTACCATCAGAACTTTAACACAGAAGGCTCCATAAATGGCAAGCTTATTTAGCATTTTATAACTTTGATATTGTCCATATTCAAAGAGTTAATAATTTTTTTGTAAATTTTCTCAACAGAAATATAGAATTTGTTGATTGATAAAGCTAAGATCACGGAATTATACCAATCTATCCTATATATACAAAAATGACATATTTTCTTAAAGAAGAATCCGAAGATATAAACTCTGGAGCAACCCAAATCTCAAAGATTTTCAACTCAAATATAAAAATATTGTTGAATATCACTACTGAGCATCATAAATATGTCATAGAACTCAAAAATCAAGTTGATGCTATTGCAGCACAACTAAAAGATATATTGTCTGAGACAGATATATCAAAGAGCTCAGAAATGAGTTTTCCAAACCAATACAAAACAGGAACAATTGGAAGCAGCAGTGAACCCAAACGTGACAACATACCAACTGATAATAAAGGAGATTCAATTTCAGTATCATCAACCAAAAAAATTATGATATATGAAGATAAAAGAGATACAAAAACAATCAACGTCATAGACTAAGAAGATAAAAATCCCTTTAGACCAAAAAGAAGAAAAATATGCCGAAATAATCAATATTGCTTATAAAATAAAAATGAGTGATTTATATTTTATCTCTTCGAAAAATAATGTTTATCCCAAAATAACAGTCATCGAAGGAGGAAACCCTTCATTTATAAAAATTATGACAGACTATGGATTCATGGATTTAATATATTCAGGAAAAGATTTAATTGAAAATTCGAAATTTGATGACGTATTCATAAATGTAGTATCCAAATTTGTCAAGGGACGGAAAACATATTTGAAATTCTATTCAATAAGTCTAGAATATGATGGAATTGTTTACTATCCAGTTGAACACATAATCTCAATTGGATATGTTGTAGCCAATTTCCTAATAGATGTTATAGAAAATAATAGAAAAGTTCCGACAGCGATAAAATCATGGATTAGATATAGGAGAGCACTTGGAATTAAAGTCATCTACAACATTGCCAAAAATTTGTTTGATAAAAAATTCTCATGCTTGTGCGAATATGAAAATTGGATGCTGGTATCCAATGGAGGATATGGAAAGTCAGAAATTTTAAAGAACTATATTACAAGATTCGATATACATCAATTTTCAAGATATCCTACCACTATAGAAGAATCTCGCCAGCTAAGGGAGTGCCCCAATTACATGTGAAGAAATAGAGGAAGATGACAATAATAGAGTACCTTTGACAAAGGTGTATGGAGAACAATAATACGGCTGCATGTGAAGACATTGAAGAAAAAGAACAATAATAGAAAAATATGCTCTTTGGATAAAAGGTTGAAGCAGCATGTGAAGATGTAGGCTCAAGGAGGAAAATAATAGAGAGGCAAGTGTGCCTTTGCCGATGTACACAATGATGTAATAGGGTCTCATAAACTTGTATAAATAGAAACATTGTCATAGATAGAGGACATCTCATCTTATCTTAAAATCTCGAGTTGTAAACAATACTTACTCTTAAAACCATATCCAATTTGAAAAACCAATTTTTTCTGGAAATCCTTTTTTACTAAATAGAAGTCTTATATATAAATAGAAATAAAACTCCAATATTTTGAGATCAATATGAGTTTCTAAATCTTTTTTTCCATAGATTCTTGAAGGATTTAATAAAAAGTTTCCTTCTTATTTTAGTAAAAAGAAAGTTTTTCTTTAATAGAAGTCTAGAACTTTATTCTTTAGAAGTTGATACAGTGAGAGCAAGTAACTAAAATAGTAACATTTCCGTGAAGGTAGGAGGTCAATGAAGGAAGCAGTTTACAGATTCAAAACTCGAAAGTCACTCGATTCTAAGAATAAATGTCCAGATCAAACCCATGGTAAAACTATTAAACTTTTGCTAAATTAGAATTAATTTTTTTAAGATCTTAAAGAATCGTAGAGATTAATCGATAATTATTTGTATGAATAAATGTCAAGATATACAATTGAAGGATTAGATAATCTATTAGAAAGAATGTTAGAAAAAATAAAGAATATTATTTCTCAATTAGAAAATATAAATTTACCATTTGAAGAATATAATATTTTAATTAGAAAATATGAAATATATATTGCAGATTATTCTTATTTATTAGATCATAGAATGGATTTATATTCAAATATTCAAAATAGAAGATAAAATGTTTAAAAGATTAGGATATATGTTACAATATAGAGAGAATCATTTCATTAAGGATAATATAAATCTTTCAATAAAAAGGAATAGTGATAGGTCAAATAGAAAAAATTCCCAGCATTTTTTAGACAAAATAAATGATAGAAATTTAGTGAGGTGGGTTTGCAAAGTGAAAAATGGAAGTACATTCTAAGGTTTTTGTTCGAGAAACCTGGTTCACGTGTAAAATGATCTAACTCACTTTTCATAATTTTCATTTTTTTTAACTCGTCAAAAATCAATATTAACTAAATCACATTGATTCTAAGTAGTCAACTTGATACCTTATAATTTAAACCCTCTCATCTCTCTAGCCTTCTTAAGTATACAAATTTTTTAAAAATAATTTTCTTGATAATAAGATATGTATTAGCGATACAAGAGGTTTTGAACACTTATTTATTTGTATCATGTCTTTTCGCGTGTGATTGAATTATTGAAAATCATTCAAATTATGGCAAAAATAATGTGGATCTTATTGCTCGATGTTTTGTTAGTAAGTTGATAAAACCGTTCTTTCACCTTCGTGTTTGTTTAGGTTTTCACGAGTAGCAAATTGAATTAGATGAATTAAACAACATTGGTCTGCACCATAAAAAGGTGAAAATAAATGTTGAGATCTTTGAAAGAAAGGGAAAACCACTTAATAGTTATCGTAGGGGCATGGGCCCTGGCACTCACAAAAACCTCACGCTAATGGTGGCAACGAGCCGAAGCTCAGGACTTGGTATCGGCTTGGAAAAAAAATGGTTTGAACTTTTTGGGCTCTAGCCAAGCCCAAACTTGGCTCGATCCCAAAAATGGGCCTTGGCCTAGACTTTGGCTCGAGCCAAATTGGCTCATAGGCATTTTGATTTCATTTTTTTATTCGAACATACAAAAATTGATCGTTACAAAAGCTAGCATACAAGCTGGCTGCACGAGCACGCGTATAGGCCAGATCTCATTTTTGGACCAAATTTCATTTTAGATGTTTGGCAGAGCATTGGCTTATACAAACGAGCTCCAATCGGCTTAGCTCATCCCCAGAAAATGGGGTTGGCCCGGACTTTACCTCGAGCTTTTTATCGAGCCGAGTCGGTTTATAGGCTTTTTGAATTTATTTTTTTTTACTCGAATGGATGAAAAATTAATTGTTAATTTACGAACTACAGAACTAATTTAAAAACTACAACAGCAAGTCACACGTGAAATTGGCCCCCGACTTGGACTCTTTCCGACAAGGGAATTGTCGAGTTCGTCAAACAACCGCCTAACCATCTTTATCGCGCTAATCATAATCCTCGACTGCATCTCTATTTCTTCTTTTATATTAGTTTTTCTTTGGTCTTGATGTGGGATTGTTAATTGGTTCTGCTCTACTCAAAATTTCTTCTTCTGCATTCTTCAAGAAATCTTCCCAATTCTTGAAAATTCCTCCCCTTCGTTGCAATGTCTTGCTCCATTATCGCTTTTCTCATTTGCATTCAACCTCAAATTTTCTTCATACTTCTTCAATCAAGAAATCGATTTCACTATTCTACACCCGTCACTTGAGAACTCATAATTATCATTATTTTAAACCACAGCTGTGGTCTTCTCTATTATCCAGTCTAAACTCTTGCAAAAGCCTTCAAACGCTCAAGAAAATCCATGCTTTTATAATAGTCTCAAATGGGCGTGAGTTATCTCTTTCAATTGTTTCAAAGTTCATATCTTTATATGTTGAATTGGATGATGTTGATAGCTCTGTTTCTTTTCTTAAGTGTTGGAATGAACCCAATGCTTTTTTTTGGAATTCAAGCATCAAAGCACATGTTAATGCGGGTTTTGATGGATCGGCATTCTGTGTTTATAAGTTAATGAGAGAAAAGGGTGTTCCACATGATAGTTATACACTTCCAATATTGAATGGATCGGTTGTGTTACTTGAAAGTGGCAAAAGATTTGCAGATATGATTCACTGTGTGGCAGTTCAAATTGGTTTTGAATATGATGTTTACTTTTGCAATACTATGATTGAGGCTTATATAAAAAATGGGTGTTTTGTGAATGCTCTGAAGATGTTTGGTGAAATGCCTCACAAGGATTTGGTGTCTTGGACGTCGATGATTTCGGGGTATATTGGTGAAAGGAATGTTGGTTGTGCTTCTGGATTGTTTAGTGAAATGCGGAAAGAGGTGGAGCCTAATGCGGTGACAATTTTAGTGATGTTACGAATATGCTCAAGTGTGCTTGAAGGGAGACAGATTCATGGTTATGCAATCAAAAGTGGTTTCTTGGTTGATCAGTCTGTGAAAAATTCTATCTTGAAAATGTATGCTGATATTTGCAATGCTGATGATGTGGAAACTCTTTTTGATGAAATTGACAAACGAGATGTTGTTTCTTGGAATATAATGATATCTTTGTATTCTTCCGAAGGAAATACTTTGAATATGACCAATTGTTTCCGTAAAATTTGGGACGAGTCAAAACCAAACATTGAGACATTAACTCTACTCGTTTCAGGGTTGGCGGAGGCTGGAAACCTTAGTCAAGTTAGGCAAATACATTGCCTTTCAATAAAGAATGGACTTTTCGATGATATCCTACGAACAAGTTTGTTAGATTTTTATGCAAAGTGTGCCGACTTGGAGGCATCAACTCAGTTATTCACAGAAGTCTTGTATAGAAACTGTATTACTTGGGGTGCTATGATGTTGGGGTTCACTGAAAACGGGTACTTTAAAGAGGCGATTGAATTGTTTCGGCAAATGTTAGCTGCAGGTGTTCAACCCATGGCTGAAAACATGAGAAACCTTCTTCGTGTATGCACACAAATGGGTGCTCTACAATTGGGTAAAAGCGTCCATGGATACCTTGTAAGAAACTCGTTTTTCAGTTCTAATGAAGAAAATAGATCCTTGGAGACTTCGACTCTTAATATGTACATTAGATGTGGGAGCATTTGTGCTGCAAGAACTTGTTTCAATAGAATTCTTGTAAGAGATCGTGTAACGTGGGCATCAATGATCGAGGGTTCTGCGATACATGGAAAGGGTTTCGAAGCATTGGAACTTTTCCATCAGATGGTGGAGGACGGAATCGAGCCAAATTCTGTTACCTTTATAAGCTTATTATCTGCTTGTAGCCACTCAGGCCTTCTGCACGAAGGCTGTGAACTCTTGTGTTCAATGAAGTCAAGATTTGGCATTTTTCCCGAATTAGATCACTACACTAGCATTGTTGACTTATTGGGTCGATCTGGCAAGACGAAGGAGGCTTTGGCCATAATCGTGAAATTCGTGATTTTCCCGGACAGTAGAATCTGGGGTGCACTTCTTGCCGCCTCCAGAGTTAACATGGACAAAAAACTTGGGGAATATGCAGCCGAAAGGCTTTTTCAGTTGGAACCCAATAACGTTGGGTATCACACAGTCTTTAGTAATGTGCAAGCTAGTGCTGAAAAGTGGGACGTAGTGGAAGAAGTTAGAAGTTCTATGAAAAACAGAAATATGACGAAGCATCCCGGGTGGAGTTACTTAGAAGCAAAAGGTACATTTCATGGCTTTGTCTCGGGAGATAGATCACATCGTCGAACTGATGAAATATATGACATGATAGAATGTTTAGGTAGGAATACTCTAGACATAGGAAATTTGTCGTTCAACTGATTTTCCCTACAATAGATCTCTCTAACAATTTCTGTTATGGGTATTGCATGATGGATAAAGATATACGTACACGTGGAATGCTTAGGTAGGATTCAATTATTGCATCTGTGAAATTTTTTTTACATGTAGCAGATTTCATATACTCGAGATGTAGAAACTGAGTCAAGCAACTGATTTTATCTGCAATGTAACATTTTGTGTTATGAGGCTTGTGCACACTCAACTATTTTGTCATATTGGAAGTTGTATTGACAACTATTTCGAACTGAGAAGTCAAATTTCTTTAGCAGATCTATGTTTCCTTATGGTTCTTGTGGGTACTTAGCAATGGATTCTTATATTCTTTAAGGGCTTCCTGATTTACATCGCGAATACGGAATACTTACAATGTTTGGATAGCTAAATAGTATTGTGAGAAGAAAATTTGTTTCTAGAGTAGGTGATAAGCGTAGGAG
The DNA here is from genome assembly GCF_002742605.1 of Olea europaea var. sylvestris. Lineage (NCBI taxonomy): Eukaryota > Viridiplantae > Streptophyta > Magnoliopsida > Lamiales > Oleaceae > Olea > Olea europaea. The sequence continues at coordinate 30,106,390 of NC_036238.1, forward strand.
GCATGCCTAAACGGCAGCTGCAGCAGCGTGTTTCCAATAGACAGAATACACAGATATACACGTAAAAACGTAAGCAGGAAAGGTAGAATACCAAATAGGCAGAAGAGTACGGATTTAAGCTACAAATTCCCAGCAATTTATATACATGACCCATTATTTTTGTGAGAATGGCAAGGTAAGAGATCATCCTGCCTACTATTACAGAACATAGAAGATGAAATTACATTAAGCTCGTGTCTGCTCATAATGTCAAGGATTTTCATGTGGTACAACACAATTAATACTCTTTATGCTTAGCCACGGCTAGGACATGTATTCTCTGGACGCCCATCCCGAGTCATACCTTCCAAATGTGTGGGCCATGGAAGGAATTTGTGTCATATGGAGAGGATCTGGTTCAATTCCGTAATCTGTAAGTGGTCTATGTTCCAGAATATCATCGTGCTGTTGAACAAACTCTGGAATCTCGACCACCCCCTTCTTTATATCTTGCCAGAGGTATTGAAGGCGGCTAATGTACTTGATTTTCCAGTATAAGCTATATACCAAACAAAATAAAGGAACATTAAGTACAATGTCACCATGCATGCCATAATGAACTTGTTGCTCATGTCAACCGTCAGCGTGTGTACACCAAACAAGACTCTAGTTTTTAAGATTTCTAGTTGAGATATCGAAATACTCACCCTCCACTTAAGAGAAATCTGCCAAGGGTAGCAAAGACAAGCCTTGACCGAAGCCCTGGATGAATGAAGTACACGGCCTGAAGCCTGTCTTTGGAGTCGTTTGGTAGCTCCTCATATATCCATCTCAAGATGGTAAGGCCAGGCGAATTGTCCTCTTTCTGCACGGTACTATGCATGTATACAACACAAAATGACCCTTCTGGCATCTCCGTCAAAATTTTGTGAGAGACATATTTTTTCAGACGTTCTCCACTGATTACAGCAGCTGGTTATGTAAAAGAGCATCAATACATAGTTAAATAGGAACACATCAAGTAGGAAATTTACAGAAGAAAGGCACTTATCAGAAATAATTAAAAATAAAAAGGAAAATGCAAGAGTCGATTACAGACCTCGTTGTCCATCTAAAGTTAAACAATTGTTACAATCCTGTTCCATTAAAATAATCCCGAGTAATTTTTTTTAATAAAAACACATTAGTGCGAACACACTAAAAATCAACATCAAAAAGACATTGCACACTGATAGCTCCATAATATTTGGCCAATGAAATAGTCAATAGAGTTTCAATGTTTCAAATGGCATTCCACCAGTGGGTGAGAGTTCTTAGCTATTCTTTTTTCATCAGCTCTTGATGTTCAAACTTGATGCTCAGTCAAAATCAAGAAAGCTTAGAACAAAATAAAGTCAACATCTTCAAAGAAAAACATTCAAGTTCCAAACTAATTTTTTTCACCATCATGCTGAGCAAATGCTATGATAGAAAAAGTAAATATAGTAATCACTCCACCCAAATTTTAGCACAACATACCGCTTCCAAAGAGAAGAAAATTTTTGATACTGTAAACATTGAAAAGAAAACAGATAAGCTCTAAAAAGCTAGACACGAGAACACAAACTTGAGATTTATAGATGAACTATCAAGAAAAGACTCCGAAGTCATAATTATTTATGTTACATTGAGAGAATAATGAGACTATACATGAATCAGAATCATGTATTACTAATACCGAATCTCTATACTTTCAAACGCCTTTAGAGCTGCATAGGCAGACAGCATGTACCACTTGAATATGGTAAAATGGCAACCGAGTGATTGATCAAAATCTGGATTCTTGCACAGAGGCAATAATGCTTTCGGAATTCATTGATCGCTTGTTTCTTTTCTGAAGAAATTCCACACAATAATCGAATAATTCCTACAACTAAAGGTCAAAGCAAGACATAAAGATCAAACTTTTAGTACAACATACACCAGCAAGAACCCACACAAGAACAAACATTTTTTATCCAGGAAGTACCTCTTTTCTAAAATCCAAAGTAGCAATCTCTCAATATACAAGTATTTAACTGAAGGGCAGTTCAAGACTAGCGTTTGTGGAGGGTAAGGAAAACATCAAGATTTCAAAATACTGAATTTGGATAAGTAAAAGGGAAGTGAAGAATTATGTAATTGTTTCCTTCCCTTTCTCTCTTCATAAACTCGCAGTTACCTCCCAAAAATTCACTGTGCAAGACTGAACTAAGTATATCTAAATGATACAAAGCAGCCAAATTTAGAAAAACATAAAACAGTATGCTTGGTAAACCAGACTGGACCAGATTAGGATTTATTTATAGCATGTTTGGCCATGCTTTTAAGCATCATTTTTGCCCGTGCGTGCCGAAATAAGCCAAGAAGCCGCTGAAACATGCCCTTAATCTAATCAAGTTTTGGTGTTAATATGAAATACTAAAGCTGTACCACAGGCACGCTTGTGTAAATTAAGCCACACTCACAAACACACACCGACCACTAATTACCGGGGAAATATTTTCCGACGATTCGGAAGATGCGATTGCCAGAATTATCAGAGCCACGTTCGAGGCGGAAGAATTGGAGGGCTTCGAGATCGGAGAAATCATGGTCATCGGAGGAGGGTAGATAAGAAGGGCAGTCGTGCCAGTTGTCGTCTTCAGCTGCTTCTTGTTGTCGTAGGTTCGATGGGTTCAAGAATGGGCGGGCATCGACGCCTAGATCCGACGCCAGTACCACCACCGAGAAATCGTCCGACGATGAACTCGCCATTAGCTCCTCTTCCTCTCTCTGGATAGCTGAACTAGGGTCTAAGGTACTGTTATCCAAAAAATCATTAGTGTCAAAATTAAATATTAATTTTAAATTATTATCTATTTAGATCTATAAATTTGGTGATATCCACGACCAGGGACGGTAATTCTACTCTTTGGGCAGCTCGTGGTTCGACGTGAAAAAATTCTAGTCAGCCTAACTCGAGGCTCGGGTCGAGCCCCATTTTGAAAGATTGGTTGAGCATGAGCCGGCCAGTGGGCCTTAAAAAAAGAAAAGAAAGAAAGGCTCCACTCAGAGGAGTCATAGCGAAAGTCGATGACTATTCATAGCTATTACCTTGACACCAAAGAAGAGTTCGACTCAATGCTGACGAAAGTCTAGTAACCGAAAGCATCACTAGCTTACGCTTTTACTCGAGTAGCACCTGGTTGTGAAGCTTATCTAGGAGATTTTTTTATTTGCATTAACGCCTTTTGGAAAGAGCCCAAATTAATAGGAAGGAAGCTTAATCAGAATTTTTCTTCTATAATCGATCGGGATGAATTAGTAATTGTTGTTTTTGTTTCTTTATTACCATGCATACAAGAAGGAAGTTTGAGTTTGATGCAAATGGGTAGCTAAGGCGTTGCCTTAAAAGGCAGTTTACTTAATATATATATATAGGGTAATTGGCACAAAACGTCCTTACCTTTCAAGTCTATTGTGGAAAACGTCCCTACCTTTCATTTTTTGGCATTTTTGCCCTCATTTCAACCTTTCTTTGCGCTGGACGTCCTTCCGTCCATATTCCGTTAGTTTTTCCGTTAATTAAAGGGTAATTGGCACAAAACGTCCCTACCTTTCAAGTCTATTGTGGAAAACGTCCCTACCTTTCATTTTTGCCCTCATTTCAACCTTTCTTTGCGCTGGACGTCCTTCCATCCATATTCCGTCAGTTTTTTCGTTAATTAAATACAAAAATACCTTTTTCTTTCCATAAACAAGGATAAAATTGTCCTCACCCACTTCACCCCTTTTTCCCGCCATCAACTTAGTCCATAAGTAACAGTAGCAGCGACATGAATCTGAAAATACTTTAAATGATTAAGTTAAATAAAGAAAAAATATCGTGAACACATTATATTTCACAATTCCACAACTACTGTTGATGTCATCTTGTGTCACTGGAAAATTTTAGAAAGACATATTAAATGGGTAGTCAATTTATAATGAGCCAAAATGGTGAATGGCTCTTTTTGGCTCAATGAAGAAGATGAATGGCTCATTTTAAATTGACTCATTATAAATTGACTACCCATTTAATATGTCTTTCTAAATTTTTTCAGTGACACAAGATGACAGCAACAGTAGTTGTGGAATTGTGAAATATAATGTGTTCATGATATTTTCTCTTTATTTAACTTAATCATTTAAAGTATTTTCAGATTCATATCGTTGCTACTGTTACTTATGGACTAAGTTGATGGCGGGAAAAAGGGGTGAAGTGAGTGAGGACAATTTTACCCTTATTTATGGAAAGAAAAATGTATTTTTGTATTTAATTAACGGAAAAACTGACGGAATATGGACGGAAGGACGTCCAGCGCAAAGAAAGGTTGAAATAAGGGCAAAAATGCCAAAAAATGAAAGGTAGGGACGTTTTCCACAATAGACTTGAAAGGTAGGGACGTTTTGTGCCAATTACCCGAATGTTTAACGGAAAAACTGACGGAATATGGACGGAAGGACGTCCAGCGCAAAGAAAGGTTGAAATGAGGGCAAAAATGCCAAAAAATGAAAGGTAGGGACGTTTTTCACAATAAACTCGAAAGGTAAGGACGTTTTGTGCCAATTACCCTATATATATATATAAAGCTAGCCTGCTCGAGTCAAGCCTAATTTTTTTGGTCGAACAAGAGGCCCAGCTCGTGTTAGGAAAAAAGCTCGCACATTTTACCTGAGCCTCAAATTTCAGCTTAACTCGTTGACATCTTTATTCGTGACTCTATAATTTATTTTCCAAACATATATTTGATTTTCGTTTTTACAACTTATAAATTATAACCACTTTAAATGTGTGTTCGATAAACTTTTCGAGAGTCAGAAATTATTTTTATTAGAGATTATAAAAGTTCATTCCATTTTGCCTTGATTTAGCACGAGCCAATTTCGGAGGCCTAGGAATCCTATCATCTCACTCTCACTAGTTGGACTCAACGTTGATCCAAACCGATAAGTCCTGGTTTCACACATCTGTATTTACTTTCTAAAAAATAATAAAAATAAAAATACAAAGCAAGTTTTTTCAAAAGTCTATTTTGCATTGGACTGCACAAGAAAGTCTTCACCATTACAAAGGCCCCATTTTTTATTTATTTTTTTCTTTTTTAGTTATTATGCATATTCAACTCAACTAAATGATTGAGTTTTAAATAGGCTTAACATTCTTAGAGCTATAACCCAATGAGTAAATTTAATGAATCCTCACTAAACTTTAAAATTGTTACTATTAACTTACTAAAATTTAACGGGTTACTTAATACTTATCCATCTTTATATATAGTTACTTATCCACCACTTTTTTAAGTCTCGTCTCTCCAAAAAGACAAAAATATACACGCGGTTTATAGAAATCTGATGTGGTAAATAATTTTGTTAAATGTTGCCAACCTGAAATGATCACATCCAAATTCATTCTCCAACCATTAACATTTCACAAGATCTTCTATTTTCTCTCCTAAACCCTACTCTTCAAAATCCAAAATTCTCTTCTTCAAAATTGTCCTTAAAATTAGCCTCATCACAGTAAGGTTTGGATATTCTTCTTTTCACTGGATAATGGAGAGCATAGGTGACCCACAAGATCCTCGTATGAAATACAATATTGTATGCAAGATGCACTATTGGGTGATGACCCACAAGACCATCATATATTTTAAGAATTCTCCATTGCTATGAAGTTTTTATCGTCTAATTGGAAATACATTTGAAATTAAGCTATTAATCCAATATTTTTTTCTATATAACTGAATTTATCTCTAAATAGCTTGGTTTTTAGTCGAAAAGCTTCTAGTGTATGACTTAATGGTTTGGGGGCTTTGATTATAAGATTTTAATTTGGGTTAATAATATAAAGGTGTGTTCGTTTGGTGCGTTTTTGGTGACTTAGACATAGCCCTTGTTTGAGCCCCATTTTAGGGAAGGAATGCATTTTTGAATAGTGTATTGATGAGAAATGTATGGTTATAAAATATGGAAAAATTTTCAATTTGCGTGTAATATTATTTTAGTGAAAAATGTGCGATAGAAATGATGTTAAAATACTGTTGAATAATTCATTTTTTTTTTCAAAAGAATGGAGCTCAAACAAGGGCATAATTAACGCTGTCAATATGCGACGTAAAATTTCTGTTATTCATGTAATTTTTTTGCCTATTTGGAGAGCTAAGAGTTAAAAGAGTGGTGGATGGATAGCTATATACAAAGATGATTGAGTATTGAATAACCTGTTAAAGTCTAATGAGTAAAGGTTGAGTGAATATTTATTAAATTTACACTATACCGAATGCATCTCAAGGGACAAGATAGGCCTAGATGCTTGCTTGGTCTATTTCTACGAACATGTCAAAATTGAATAATAATTATTATTATTTTTAATTTCGTACATTATGTACAATATTTGCACCATAGAAAAGAGGAAAAAAAAGACAAGAAAAAAGGATATAGAATTGGAGATAGCAAGCAAAGATGCCCTCAAACCAATCTTTCTTGTGGTTGATTACAGCCCATCACATGCTTCACGCACGCCAAGTTTCCCCAAACGCTTCTCGCAGCCCCCGCCCCAACAAAATATGCTTTCTTATTCCGATCAACTCTATCTGCAATTCTAGTAAGTGTTCAACTCATTGTGCCTGTAAATTTTTTTGGAGAGATTTTCATTTCCACAGATTTCTCCAGTTCTTTTCTACCATTATTTATTGCCTTTAATCTTGTATATGCAGAATTTGTTCTTCAAGCATTGCTATGAGTTGATAGCTCTGCTTTGAGAATCCAAGAAATTCGTGAAATTTTGATTCTCTTCAAGAATTGAGAGATCCTTTTGAATATTGTTTAAGAAGTTATGGATACTTTGCTGAAAATTCATAATAAGCTTGAATTTTTGCACCCACTTCATGGGTTTGCAAATAAAGTTAGCGCCTCTGGTTCTTTGAAGCCTCAGAATCAGGACATTAGGTTTGGTTCGAAAAGCGTACATATAAAATTGGGGAAAAGTGTTTGCGTTAACTCCAGTTCTAGTACCCTTTTGGAACTTGTGCCTGAAACGAAGAAGGAAAATCTTGAATTTGAGCTTCCCATGTATGATCCTTCTATGGGACTTGTGGTGGATCTAGCTGTTGTAGGTGGCGGCCCCGCAGGACTAGCGGTCGCACAGCAAGTTTCAGAAGCTGGGCTATCGGTTTGCTCGATTGATCCTTCACCTAAATTGATTTGGCCCAATAATTATGGTGTTTGGGTTGATGAATTTGAGGCCATGGATTTGTTGGATTGTCTTGACACCACCTGGTCGGGTGCTATGGTTTTCATTGACGACAAGACAACTAAAGATCTTGATAGACCTTATGGGAGGGTAAACAGGAAGCAGCTAAAATCGAAAATGATGCAGAAATGCATTTCGAATGGTGTTAAATTTCATCAAGCCAAGGTTGTGAAAGTAATTCACGAGGAATCGAAATCTTTGTTGATATGTAATGATGGTGTTACTATTCAGGCTGCTGTGGTTCTTGATGCAACTGGATTTTCCAGATGTCTTGTACAGTATGATAAGCCGTATAATCCGGGCTATCAAGTAGCCTATGGGATTTTGGCAGAAGTGGAAGAACACCCTTTTGATGTAAATAAAATGGTGTTCATGGATTGGCGCGACTCACACCTCGAGAATAACAAAGAGCTGAAGGAGAGAAATAGTAAGATTCCAACTTTTCTCTATGCAATGCCATTTTCATCGAAAAGAATATTCCTTGAAGAAACATCCCTTGTAGCTCGTCCTGGAGTACCTATGGATGATATTAAGGAAAGAATGGTAGCACGGCTGAGTCACTTAGGTATTAAAGTTAGAAGAATTGAAGAGGATGAGTATTGTGTAATTCCAATGGGGGGCCCTCTTCCAGTGTTACCTCAAAGAGTTGTTGGGATTGGTGGTACAGCTGGGATGGTGCACCCATCGACTGGATATATGGTGGCAAGGACTCTGGCTGCTGCTCCAATTGTCGCCAATGCAATAGTTCAATACTTAGGCTCTGACAGAAGCCTTTTGGGTTCAGAATTGTCTTCAGAAGTTTGGAAAGATTTGTGGCCAATAGAAAGGAGACGCCAAAGAGAGTTCTTTTGTTTTGGTATGGATATTCTTCTCAAGCTTGATTTACAAGCCACCCGAAGGTTTTTTAATGCATTTTTCGACTTGGAACCTCGTTATTGGCATGGATTCTTGTCATCTCGGCTATTTCTTCCAGATCTCATACTTTTCGGACTCTCGCTTTTTGCTCATGCCGACAATACTTCTAGGATAGAGATCATGGCAAAAGGAACCGTTCCTTTGGTAAAGATGATCAACAATTTAGTACAGGATAAAGAATGAGAACCCCCAATATCCGTTCCCTGTATGTCAACCCAGAGGTGCGGTATCTGTTTATTGTTTTGACCTTTTAAGTAAATGCAATATGAGTTAGCTGCATTTTATTGCATCTTTTTCGAGTTTCTGCATTCTGAGTTAGGGATTAAGTTGACTGAAATTATCATTGTACATAACTGCGGAACAAATGATGTCTTTCCATGAAGTGTAATTTTTTGTACCAGTTAAATCCATTGGTATCATTTCAATAAGCTGTTAGTTTCATTTTCTCTGCTAGCTATGTCTACTGGATTTTCGCTACTTGTAATGTTCATCTTGCCTCTGTTATCTCTATAAAATCCCTAGGCCTTTTTTTTTTTTTTTTTTTTTTTTGGGGCATAAAATGGACAGTGGTTTGTGAGCATATTATCATATGTTAGATTATAGTGGTAGTTGTTAATATTGTCACGTCACATAGCCCAGCAATATTCATCAACATCTAGGATTTTTTATACTTTGTTTTGTACTACACTCTTTGGGCTGCAGTCATTATGTTGCCTATGAAACTTATAGTGCTTGTTTGGTGAAGTACTGCATATTCTACTAGACGATATAAAAAAAGGAGAAAAGTCATTATAATCTCTGTTGTTTCTAGTGTTTGGTCATGTCTAATACTCATGTCAAACATACTGTTACTCTATTGCATGTTAGAATCCTTCCTAGGTCGAATTAGTGCTTCTTTTAACTCCCAAACCTGTGTAGAATTGCCTTGATATGTCGGATAATGTGGCAGTGAAGGCTGCAATTTTTTTTAGGCTGTTTCAAAACTTGGTACGAGTACAAAGAAGTTTGCGACTTGCTTAGTGAGGAAAGTTACTTAAATATGAATCCCTTTTAGGTGACGTACATTGAAAACAACAATAAAAGAACTTTGAAAAACTTTACTTTTCGACTGCCTTGTCTGTTTTATCATTAGCCGTCTCTATTTCTCCTTATGTGAAGGCTCAAACTTGCACTCACTAGTGTTCTTGCTTCAGAATGCTTATGTAACTCAAGAAGGCATATTCACAACTTCATGTATCTCGTGTTGGTGCACTGAAGTTCTGTGAATTGCTATGCCCTTGAAGCCATGAATAGATTAATACGATATAGCTCAGAATAAGCCACTACTTTATTCCCTTGATCATTCCTCTATTTATTTCAATCAACCCCACATGCTAGGCAAATTGATATGGCCATCTAAGCCATATCAATTTGAATGATTTCTATCTAAGCCAAGATTGAAGCAATATTCAGCATTCAAGCCAATAATTTGATTTGAGACGTGTGTGAACCAAAGTGAGAATTTCAGCTGTTGTACTTTCCAAGGCAGCAGCCATAGATCTGCCTGCAAGAACCAATAGCAACAAATTAATAAATTAAGTATCGACCCAGACCACCAACGAATGTCAAGTGGTTCAGGGGTGGAGGGTTGTGGCATTGTGGTAATTTTTCCTTTTTCTCCATTTTCATAATATGATTTTCATGATTATAGCAATAATCTGGTGTACATTTGAAAACTACGGGACAACATGGCAAGACAATAAGCAATATCACACAAAATTTGGCTGTGGTCATAGAATATTTTCTTTTTAATGTAGTAATATAATTGAAAATTGGCATGTAAAATGTATATATTGTCTTTTTCAACACTCAGTCAACTAAACTTGTTTAGTATTATAAAACTCGTTACACAGTCATACTAATTCTGCCATATTTAAATACATTCTAGTTATACTAAAACCAAGAATTCTCTTCCCAAAAAATGGCGAGAGGATTAAACATCTTTACCCCAGGGGTTCTGCTTCTCAGACAGACATGTGTCCCCCTTCTCCCCTATTGGTAGGGTGCCTGTCATCCCCCTGAAAAAATAGGGCCTATGTATCCCTATTTGAGTAGAATATTTCTTACCCCAGAATTGAATTGGGCATGTCAGTTCAACTAGAAAAAATGTAACATATAGGGGCTGTTTGGACCCCATTTTTTCACCCAAAAAATTGATTTTTTGACCGTTATTTTACTATTCCAACCGTCATATTTGACTTCTTCTCTCATAGGTGGATCCCACTTTTCTCCTAACAGTCAAAAAATCAATTCTCAAAATCACTCCCAAACAGCCTCATAATTTCCATAGGATGAAAATTATAGAAAATGGTCGTTTTAAGAAATTTACATGAGGGAAGGGATGACTCTTCTCAATATTTTGTTAAATATCTTCAAGTAGATGTTATACATTACAACGACATACAAGGCGTTGTTGAAGTACACAACAAAATCCAAATGAACAGTAAAAAAATAAACTTTTGCAAATGAAGAGCTTCTCCTTGTAGGAGATGCTTGTCTCCTTAGGATCGTGGAAAAGCAGAAAAATACGTCTGCCCCGTACTAAGGGCAAGCGCAAAAATTGCAGCTAGAAAGGCAAGGACGGTCCAGGGACTGCTGAAATGGATGTGCATCCATTCAGCTAACCAAAATCGGCATTTATTCCTGCAATGCTTTTCAATTTGGCCCTTAGCATGTGCATATGCGCGAGGATCTGGTACCAAACCATTAGCTATCTCGTTAAAGATTGTGGCCAAGTGTCCATCACTGCCTAGATTGTTGACAAGAATTCCCTTCTTTCGGAGCTCTTTAACATCATTGGCATGATCAATGAGTGAATCCATTAGCCAAATATATGACGTAATGAGAGAATCATGGGGGCCATTAGGACTCATTTCATAGGCCACTAAGTTTAATAGCAAAGGTTTTGTTGTATCATCAACCACTAAAGGAGGAAGTATCATAGTTCCACAAACAAGGTGATCTTTGAACGTTACATCAGTAACACGATGAGTTTTACTTGCTCTAAAACGAATTCCTGCTTCTTCGAGCTCTGTTACTGAACGATAGGAATTCCATTGATCTGATTTCTTCATGATTCTGTCTTCAAAGTTATGTGGCTCCGTGAGATGTCTCCGCATTAGGTCTAGAAGGTGAGGGCTTCCATCCAATTGTAATTCTCTTTTGTCGTTTGTTTGACCACCAAGGCAGCATTCATTGACAAATTTCTTGACCGCATCACAGTAGCTTTTATTGACAAATTTCTTGACGAAATTAGTGCATGAAGTTTTTTCAGGTGGCCTTATGCTGGTGAAAAGGTCAAGGAAATCCTGAATCAACTTTATATTACCTCCGACCCTGAATTTCAACAAAACTTCTAGTACTAGTAAAGGAATTTGATTCTCTAGCAAGAACAAGTCCCTCCACACAAAAGCACAGAGGTAACTCTTCATTGTGGGTAGCTGATCTTCTTCTTCTTTCGTTTCTGTCTTTGTTAAGATGCACATAAACTGAAGCACAAAGCAAGCATCAAGAAACATCATTTTGGTGAACGATTCGTTGTCATAGTCTGTAGTTGAGCCTTCCTCATAGTATTCTCGGGCACTGTCAGCCACCTTCGCCACCTCTGCATATAACTGATTGATCGATACTTGATCACCACAGGCAAGGCGGAATTGATTTGCATATTTAAATTTTAGCTTCTCTACTGCTTTGAGTTCTGGCTTTTCATGATGATAAGGGCCTATTGAAACTACAAGAGGATCATAACATTTTTTGTTGGATTCAATCTCACGCAGCATTAATGGAACCTTTTCAATTCGCTGTTTCTGTGTTGTGTCTTCAACATAGTTCTTTATATTGATTAACCATTCATCCTCTCTAATTTTGTTGCAAGCATGCAATTGCGTCTGCACATATTAATAGGTTGGAAATTTTGGTAAAGCTTCGTGTGCGTTGATACTATAATTTGAATAAATAAGATATAATACAATTGTAAACGGAAATGATACACATGTTAAAACTTGACAATAAATGAACTTGCTAACGTCATCAATCAACCAACATCACGCAACTATCAGTAGCATATAGGCCATTGAAATGGAGATTTTATGACAGGACGGTGAGAGTCGAACAAAATAAAATTTTTAGCCTTTCATTATTAAAGAATTAATAAAACTTTGGTTTCCTATCAAGTATTGATACCACACTAAATTATATACATTATAAAATTGATGCCTAGTATTTTACCATATCAAAATGATTCAGCCGAATGTTTGCAAAGCTTTTGGTGCGTTTGATTGTGAGCATGAAATTTGTATAAAATAATAAATTCTAAGCAATTAACTTATTTGCATGAGAATTATTAATTAAATGTATTTGATTAATTTAGTTTTTAACCTAAAAAAATTATACCTGTCCATTTTTTATTAATAGGTAGATGAGAGAGGGGATAGATGAGAGAGAGAGTGAGAATGAATTATCTGGAAAATAAAAATTATCCATCCTTATAGAAAATATTTTCCCTTTTTTTAAGAAAATAGGATCACATGAGTAATGACTAAAAGTTGGAAAATATTTTTCATGAAAAAATTGTCAATCAAACATTCTAAAAGTAGAAATTTGAGTGAAAAAATGATATTTTTCATGAAAAATAAAGTCAATCAAACACACTCTTAGATTATCTTTATTATATTTGTTAAACATGCTTTTAAATCACACATTTTATAGGATATATAACTTATTATTCTTAGATTTGAAAATTAAAGCCTATTTAATATGCTTCTTTTTCCATGGAAAATGGAAAAAAAAAAAATTATATTTTCTACCCAAATGATATATTTGATGGCCAAAATTTTTCATGGAATTGGCCATGTGACCATATTTTCTTGGTTTTTAAAGAATTGATTTTCCTTTGGTTTGGGAATTGGGTTTTTCTAGTTTTTTTTTTTTTTTTTTTTGTTTTTTGAAAAAAATTTTTTTCACGGAAGTCTCATAGGTAAACAACGCACACTTTTAACTACAGATTTTCTGGGGATCACACTGTAAAACCTATGAAATTTTTGTGGATAGTGACCTACATTTTTACCTTCGAAAAATTCATAGGAAAAGATTACCTAACCTTTTTTTTTTTAATGAATCCCAAAT
>NC_036238.1:30119884-30169613 GCF_002742605.1 Olea europaea var. sylvestris
TTTTTTTTTTTTTTTTTTTGGACATTGGAAACAAATTCTATCTACAACTATAACAAATTTTATCTCTTTAATTGAAAATTTTCATGAAAAACAAAGTCAAATAGATACAAAAATATTCAAAATTTTAGTATTTTTCAGATGAAAAATTATATTAATCAAACACATTTAATTAACAATTCTTACTAAAATAAGTCCTAAACAATTCAATTCCGTATATTTTTTTAGATGTGTCGATGGTCGCCCAATTCACTGAGAAGATGATGTGGCTTAGCCCTATAGGAGCACTCCACTCTGTATAGTTTCTTTTTTTCATGGGGTTCGCTCAACTACTGGGCCCCATGCACGAGAATCAACCTGGCCTATCGGTTCAGATGGTACAGCTAGTGACTGGCCCGTTCTACGCATGTGCTGGTTCTTGTGCAGAGCCTTCAACGAGCCAAGCAGTTTAGGGCTAGCTCATCCAATACGACATATCTGTATCTTTATATTGAATAACCTTTAAATGTTTATAAGAATTGTCTATTATATACCGGAAACAATGGGTTGAGTAGGGAAAGCTAAAGTTTCCACTTGGGGTGGACTAAAAATTTTTTGGGCTGCCCTTTTTACCATGCCTTACTCATATTAAGATTTGAGGTTCTAAATTAAAAGATCACCTTATTAAGAGAAGTAGTCTAAACTCTTATAAATTGGTCTTTGTCTTCATATTTATTAAATGTGGGATTATATCCCTTAATATACCCTTGCAAGAGGGTTGCTTTTTTTAGCGGATCGATTTTGAAATACATTTGCTCATTTTTTGAGTCTTAATTGAATCGAATAGCTTTTAGAGTTTAATGAGCTCTAATACCATATTAAAACTTGAGGTACCATCTTAAAAGATTAACTTTGTTAAGAGGAATAGCACAAACCTTTATAAATTAGTTTTTTTCATCTTTATTCGATGTGAAATTATATCCCTTAATAATTGGACTATCTATCAACTAAATTCATTAACCTACAAATGTATACAATCTATCACATTGAAGAATTTATGCGAATAAATTCGAGTTTTGGTGGAAAATCATGGCATATATGAGATTACAATGAAATTAGATTTAGAACTTGACGAGAGTATTTTAATCCCTATATATTATTTTCTCGTTTAACTTAATTTTATATCCAAGCCTCTCTTGAAAGAATAGTTTATGATTACTTTTTATGTAACAAAAGACTATTTAATAAGCAGTGATGATTAACAACAATTTATGTGGCTATATTAACAATCCGACATTATGAGAAGAAATATAATGTAAAAAAATAAAATAACAAACATTTAAGAAAAATGTTACCATTCGAGCCCAAGGTAAGCCTTCCATTTTTATGTTGTCCATAGGCTTGGGAAATTTAGTGTTGGAGTACTAAGAAAAATATGTTTTGTTGTTGCATGGCATATGAAACATAGTCTTGTATTTATACCTCTCAAAAGAAGGGAATCTCTTAGACAAAATTAATTTTGTAAATCACTTAAGAAAACTTTCTACTTAATTTTGAGCAAATTATAAGCATGGAATAATTTTACATAGTAAAGATTATACTTAAAAGAAGATTCTCTAGCAGGAACAAATACCTCCACACAAAAAGCACTGAGGTACTCGAGCATCGAAAATGAAAAAGTCAATAGTTTAGGTGTGGCTGCAACATCTTAAATTTTCGCCAAAAATTCACTTTATTTTCACGATAAATGCAGAATAGACACAAATAAAAGTAATTCCTTTATTCTCAACCATAAATATTAGTTAAAACGTAGAATCTGAGTTTCTAAAAAAATTTAAACATAATTAGTTGACTAATTAATAAATGTGCCCTTGAACAAATAAAAATTGCTAATAAAATGCGAAATTAAAAAAAAAGTTAATGTTTTTATTTCTTTAAATACTCGACAGTCCACATCACGATCTTGCCATAGTTTCAATCAACTCGAATTATTAATCTTAAAAATTATTTCAAGAGTGAATATTTAAAAATACTCAGTAAGACATATGAGGTTTTCATAGACAATTATATGACAATAAAATAAACACTTAATACTACATTTTTCTTATAGAGTATATTGGCAACCAAATGAGATACCCATCACTAATCATTCTGAATTCTCGAAGAATTTCACATTTCACTACCAAGAGCCCAATATAATTTACACTTCGTTAGTTCGAACTTGAAGGTCCACTAGCAATTCATGCATAAATTACTGAATATAAAAGCATACGGAAACAAATCACTTGCACAAAAATATCTTACCTCGTTAAATCAAATGATTTTTTGAAACAAAATAATATGATTGCACATCCAAATTTTTTTCTAACTTGGCTGTTGATTTTAAAAACTTCTTGCTGCCATATATATATATATATATATATATATTAATATTAATGGTGAAATAATGGAATTACATATAATAACTATAGTTGAAATCAATATTCACAGCCCCCATTTGATTCTCATTCTTTAGCCACAAAAATGAAAAATATGATCGTTATCCATCACATCAATCTACCATATTTGACTTTCTATTTCTTGTGTGGGTCCTGTAACGATTATATTTTTTATTCTCATTCTTAGAAAAATGGGAATCAAACGAATTTTGGTTCAATTGGAAAGAGGAGTCGTGTACCCCAAGTTGTTTTGGATAATATTGAGTTTAATTAGTAGAATTAGTATTTAGTCAAAATAATGATTTCTTAGTTAAACAGATGCACGTTCACTGCTAGGAAAAGAAAGGAATTGGCTTATTAGTGATAAGCTTAAACCGTTTATATAATTACATTAGGATTGAATTATCGAAGTTTAGCCTAATCATAACTAAGGATGAAAATATCACTTAAACTAAACTAAATCAAATCAAATTCGGCCAATCCACCGACTAATTCCTAGACAATTCTATTTGTTCTTTAAAAAATAAATAAATTAAGCTAGTCATCTTTTATTGGCTTTAACTTAGTTCGAACTTAATCAAAATAACTTTATCTAGAGCATAATATATATAATTTAATACGAGCTATCAAATTAGCCCCATATCAAAATACTTATCATCGCTCTAGCAATACGTAATTATTTGACCCCAAAAATATAAGAATTTAAAATATATTTCATTTTAATCCCTCAATTTCAAAATATAAATATGTAGTACATAGAACAAATAAATTTTATTCTATAAAATTTTCGGGGCGTTATTGTGGCAATCGAGTTTCAGTTTTGGCCCATAGTACCCTTTCGAAAATAGAACGACGAAATGAGTAGAACTCAAGATTATACTGTGATATACGATGGACTTTGACCATCCGAATTCGTTTAATACTCAAACTGTTTTTAAAGTTTTACTTTTATTTTTGTCATTTAGTGAGTGACCGTACCATAGTTTATATAGAAATAATTTTTATTCATGGAAGAATTGGGCATATCTATGTGCCCTTTAGCTTAGCAGGACTGCTTCTTTGTTTTATTTCGAATTCTTTGCAATTTTAATTTGTTTAAACTAGATTTTCATGTAAACTCTCATAAATAAAAAGTTAATTCATCGTTTTTTTATCATCTTACATTAATATAATTTATTGAGTTTATTTTTCTCTAATTTGGTGAATTCCAAAATTGTGTACTTAAGGTTTTAGCTTGAATTCCTTATTTCACGCCGCGTCAGAGCTTAAAATACATTATTTTGGTAACTTTCTAGTAGATTTCACGAGAAATTGTAACACGATCGTAGAACTGTTGGATGAATTTTGTGAATAGTGACGCCGAAATAAGTATAATGATGGTGACGAAGTCGAGGCAAGAGTTGGACTCTTTGTCTTTAAGTCGAATTTGCCCCGCAACGGTGCCTACGGATTTCGGCAATCGACTCCCAAGATACAACGGCTACACTTGTATTTGTAGCACTCCAAAACACAAGTACAATGAACCAAATTTAGGCTTATGTACTCCAAGGATGAAATGAAAGAAAATCAAAATAAATGAAATGATTTTGATTTTGGATAGAAGAGAGGATGAGAGACGTTTTGCATATCAAATTATGTGGAATAAGACACCCAAAGGGTCCTATTTATAGACCATGAAAGGGTGTGGACGAAATGGTTGAGGTCAAACCATGCACCCTTTCCAAACAATGCACCTTTATGAAAATGTGTCTATTCACTAATGGTTGAGGCCAAACCATACACCCTTTCCAAATAATGCACCTTTATGGAAAGGTGTCTATTAACTGATTTTCGTCCTTTTTCGTAATTTCTCATTCATCCGATATTGGTTTTCGAAATGCCAAATATACCCTTCAATACATGCAGAGAAATCAAAATTCTCTTTCGGGGGCGTTGCCCCCGACCCCCCACAGGGGGCGCTGCCCTCTCGACTCCCGCGACCTGACCGGTCAGGTCGATCCCCGTTTGTGCGCCCCAAAGCGGCGAAGTGGCAAACAATTTTGCCTAAACGGATTGAGTCGAGCTTTTGAATATTTGGCAAACAATTTTTGCCTAAACGGATTGAGTCGAGTTTTTGAGTATTTGGCCGAAGTCGATACGAACTTTAATCGATCTTTAATCTATTTTCAATTCTCGATTTATTTAACCAATATCCAACAAGAACAAAGGTCAATAATTAGAGTTTGAATGAGCATATAAGTTCCATTACACATTGTATAAAAGAATGATTGACTTGATTTCTCGATGAGTTTCAGTACAATAATAAAGTTTGACTTGATCATTGGAAAATATTAAGGTGTTTGCAAAAATCTCTTGTTAAGATTTTAACTTCACTATTTGAAAGTTCCATCATAAAATCTTCTGCTCAATATAATTGATTACAATAATATTATAAATTTTTACAAGTAACACATGTGAATCCTACTGTTGCGTACAACACAAATTGAACTATTTTAAACAACTTTAACAAGCTTAGAATTGTACTATGATTTGTTCCCACCGGCTGCTTTTTTGCAACATCACAAGTTTGGAATATTAACATGCTAAACACGAGGAATCAAACACAGTAGACACACCAAGCAAGGTGTGAAAACTGCAAGTTATTATAATATCTCGATAGACTATGGTTTTTTTTTTTCATTATAGCATTTTGTCAAGATTATATAAAATCAAGATCTACAAGAATGAAATTTTCATTTATCAAGTTGTGGAGGTTATTTTCAACGACTCACATAATTAGTGAAGTGAAGTAAACAATATTAATTATCTCCGTTTGTGGGGATTAAAATTAGATTTTCTGTAGATTTTAATAAAAGTTGATAATATATGTGGTTGAAAAGATGTGATCTCATATAAATATGTTATTAAAATTAATTGCTAATTTTGACTTAGCCCTTATTTGATGATCATTATTTGGCAAAAATAAAGTTTTTAATAATGAATTCTTGAAGGATTTGTAATTAAAAAGTAAGAAAACAATTGAATTTATGTGCAAAAGTTATTTTATTTAAAGAATATATGATTGAAAATAAGTATAAAAAAACTGAGATTTTTGATATTGATACAATAAAATATTCAGCATGTAAATTTAAATTTCTTTTCCTACTTTTTAATCATACATTCTAAAAAATTTACTATTATAAAACCTATTATCCCAAAAAATGGGGCTTAAACATGGGGCATAATTTTAATATATATTGTTTAATAATATTTAGTACTTTACACCAACCATGTTGTGCTAAAATTCCATAAGTACATGGCAGTATAAACAAGTAATAAAGTTGATCTAAGAGTTCAAATAATTATTTTTATGAAGACTGCATATTTCGCTTAATATTAGGGAAAATTGCAGTCGAGGTACCAAACCTTTCGTTTATTAGCAGATTTTGCCTAAACTTTTAGTTTGTGCCACCGGAGGTACCAAACCTTTCAAAAATATGCATCGGAGGTTCAAATAGATAGAAACCGTCCCTTTGACCATTAGTTGACCAAGAAAAGTAAATGTTGACCTATTTTGACCAATTGAAAATGGTAAAAAGGTAAAAGTTACTTAATCCTATAATAAAACAATTAAAATAAATAACTAAAACATAAAAAAAATATTACTATTCATCTTCTTCTTCTTCACCCACCCCACCCCCACCCACACGCCACCCTACGCCACGCCATCCAAAACCAAAAACAGAAATTAAACAGCCGCCTTCTTCTTCAACCTCCCCACGCCACCCCACCCCACTGGCTCCTGCCTAGTTAGCAATTCAAGAATCACAACCCCAAATGCGTAAACGTCAGATTTCTGGGTAGCGATCCCAGTGGCCTTGAACTCCGGCGAGTGTACCCTCTTACACCCTCAAATTGCTTCTCCGACTTCAACTCTGGAAGTCGCGACCGGTCCTCCTCCCTCTTACACCCTCAAACTTGTCGAAAGCATGGTAAAATGGGGATTTCTAGGGTTCCTCAAGCACAAGCTCAAATCTGATCCGGATACAAAATCGTAGACTAGGTAAATATGCTCACCGGAAATTGAAACGCCAAGTAGTTTGACTATGCTCATGTAGTGGCTTTTGCTAGTCACCAACAGCTTCTCTTTAACATTGGAGGTTGGGGGTAGGGTGGCGTGCGGGGGGGGGAGGTTGTGGGTGAAGAAGGAGATGAATAATATTTTTTATTTTTATGTTTTAGTTATTTATTTTAATTGTTTTATTATAGGGTTAAATAACTTTTACCTTTTTATCCTTTTCAATTGGTCAATGTTTAATCTTATTGGTCAACTGACGGTCAAACGGACGATTTCCATCCATTTGAACCTCTGGTGCATATTTTTGAAAGGTTTGGTACCTCCGATGACACAAATTAAAGGTTTGGGCAAAGTTTGCTAATAAACGAAATGTTTGGTACCTCGACTGCAATTTTTCCCTTAATATTAAGAGATCATCACGTAAATCCTCCATTTAAAAATCATATTTCAAAACTAACAAACTGCCAAAATCTTTTAAAAATCAAGTGATAATTACATTTATTAAATATTTAATTATAATATAGTATAATTAATTTACTTATCCCACCTCACCTCCAACCCACCCACGCATTACATCAAACCCTTCTCTTTTTCTCTCCACCCCACCCCACCTCCGGCAACAATTTCGACGACCTCTCCGGTGAACATTCCGATAACCTCCCGACAATGGCTCCAATGATCGTTTTGGCGACTATTCCAACGACTGCTCACATTTTCGACGACTACCTTTTTTCTTCTTTTTTGGCAATGACCTATAATTAGTTCCATTAGATCTGTGACATGTGCACATAGCGATCTGTGACCAGTTCTGTTTAATCTATGACCCAATTAGGTGGGATTAATATGCATGTGATCAATTTCAAAAAAAAAATAATAATAATAATAAAGTTTGAAATTTCTAAAATCAAATATTATTAAAATTTTAGTTATGAAATAATTAATCAAAAACATATTTTTGTAATTAAATATATTAAGTTCACAATTTTTTTTATGGGCAATAACCTATGACTTGTGTACATTGTGATATATAAAATATTATTTTTAAATTGTGATTCGTTACCTATGACTTGTAACATAAAATGTGACCTATAAATTTGATACGTGACTTCTACAAAACAACATGTGACATGTTAGTATTGATCTGTGACCCATTTATACCGATTTGTGACTTATTTGAAATGACTATGACTTGTGAACTCAAACTTGTGACCAGTGAACTGTGACCTTAACAACAAATTGTGACCCGTAACGTATGAACTGTGAGCTTATGTGTTCATGACCAAATTTGTCGTCGGTGTGACTGTCGATGACCATGTTAGTCTAATTTGTGATTATATATAACCTAGTCACCTACGGTTACAATTAATACAAATCTAATTACAGGCAGTTATAATGAATATAGATTTGGTCACTCACCACCATTTTTAACACTGGCAATCAAATGTACACCATCTCATCAAAACCACATGTACTACTAGCAATGGAACCATTGGCATCGCACCACGTCACTACCAATACAACCTAATAGCATCGCCACCAATGCCAACACCATGACCAAGATAGTCACAATTAACACAAACTTGGTCACAAAAAGTTACAATTAACATAAATGGTTACTACCACCACTAGTACAGCCACTCTGTCACCAACACCGCACCACCTTCGTTTAATCCATATACTGCATTTTCAAAACACTTTCCACTTCTCATTGCCACCATTCGTCCACACCACCACCCATTCACCACCATGACTATAGCCGTACCACCACTACCACCAACAACAAACATCACCACGCCTCAACACTACCAAACTAACAGCGCACACGCACCACCACACAACCAAACTACCATACCCCCATCACCCAAAACCGCACCCATAACTAATACTACTGTGACCACAACTAATAGCAAACATCGCTGCAGAACCATCGTCACCAGAGCCAACACAACATAGCCACCAACATAACATAGCCACTACCGCACCACCTCAACACCCAATTGCCGCAACCATATCACACAGCACCGCACCAACAACTAACACTACCACGACCACAACCAACAACAAATACCAAAATAGAGCCATCGCCACCACCATCACAGCCATCGCAACAAAGCCACCACCACAACATAACCACCATCGCACCACCACATCACCCAACCACCGTGACCACAACCAACAGCAAACACTACAACAGAGCCGCTGTCGCTACCACCAGAGACAACGAACCACATATTAGAAAATCATCACCCCCACCACCACCATGAGCACTACAACGTCTATACCACCATCTCCAGAATTACCACCACCACAACAGTGAGTCGCCGCTTTCGATAGCGATGGCATCGTCGGCATGGCAAAGCTTCCCATGCTACTGGAGATGGTGAGGTGGATCGGTTAGTGGGTAGAGAAAGAAGTTAGATAGAAGGAAAACGGTGAGGATGAGGGTAAACATGAATTCAATTTTGGGATAAGTAGGATTGGGAGTGGAGTTGGGTTTGGCGATGGTGGGGTGAGGTTAAATTATGATTTTATTAAATATAATTATTAAAACCTAATTATCAAATTTTGAAATGAAATTTAAACTCCTTGTTTTTTTAAATATTAGTCTTTAAATATAGGTTTCTAGTTAATTTTAATCGAAATAGCAAAATTGTATGGTGATGGTGATTGCAAATATAAAGCATTAAACTAATCACGAACTCGAATTTTCCTATATTCTTCCATTTTAATATCAACCTAAGTAATTGACAATTTTTATTTAAACTCGACGATCAATATTTTTTTTATTTAATAATCACTCTCGAGTAACGTTAACTATATTCTCACATATAACACTTTTATATTTGTATGATGAATGCGAATAAATGAAAATGGATTAAAGTTCAAGAACATTCATAATAAGATCATGCAAAACATATTGATATATCTATATTCTTTATCATACTTCACAATGCTTGTTACTACGTACTACAATTCCTATTCCTTCTCTAAAAAAAAAAAAAGAATCACGAATCTATTCAATTATGGATCAAGTAACTGAAAGCAATAATAACCTAACAATCATTCAAGCCAAACAAGTATTTAACATAAAATTGAAATTAACATTAAAACTTCAAAATATAATGTTCATCGTCATCCTATTATCTAATGAACTAGTCAAACATCATAAAATTATAAAAAAGCATGTTTGGGAATAGTAAGATATCACTCGAATTTTAATTACAAAAAGAAGAAGAAAAATAATCTCGAATCTCCTCTACAATTCTTTACTACTCTTCTTAAATCTCCTTTTTTTTTTTCTCCCAAAATTTGAAAAAGGTCATGAATTTGTGTATAAAATGTATGCTTTTGTATAAAAGCTTCTTGTTCTCAATTATAGGTGAAAATATATATTCATAGTTCCAAGGTTAGGTTAGAATTGTGCACGAATCACATATTCCATGTAGAAGTTGACTTAAATTAGGAAACCCTTTTTTTCCTCCAACGAACGACCATGCGATTGTATGGTATAGTGACTTGTAATCAGATGGTAGCGTAGTATAAACCCTGTGATCGCATGGTTTAATGCTTTCCTTTCTGTTCAAGTTGGTCCCTAAATTTTCCTATTGGTTCAGCTCAAGTCCCTTCCTAATTGCATCGTGAATTTTCATCTTTCAATTATAAAACAACTTAATCCCCATGTTCCATAATTTGTTCCTTTTTAGTTGTTACAGTTGATTACTATCCCTTTCTTCATATATCATCCAACATTGAATTTTTCGTAAAATAATCAATATGCAACCAAAATTAAGTATCAAAGCAATAAAATTACTCCCGAACGTCCATTTTCAATTGCCAAGATATGTTAGACTTATCACAAGTCATTAATTAGAGACGATATTGAACAAAATGGGGAATAAATCATTCCTTTAAATTTAACTTGTAACGGAAATTTTTTTGTCCTTGACAATTTTATTAATGGCCTCTTTTCGATGAAAAACCTTATTATTATTATTATTATTATTATTATTATTATTATTTTCTACCAAATGTGTATTTACATATATTCACCTAAACAGAACCATGAATAATACATGACTATGTTTTGTGGTTGCAAGTGTTCAAAGTAACTTCTATACTATATCAGATTAGTAGTTTCCATTTATTTTGAAAAGAAAATATTAACCTATCCTGATATGTTTAAAAATTTCGGTAGGAGTAACAGAACGACTGGCTACCTACAAACAGCACTAGTCGTGTGCATCATATTACTGAAGGGTCAATGATAGTCACGTGTTCATTAAGAGCTCGAAAGATGACAACCTTTTGCCATTATTTGTAAATCTACCGCAATTTGCAACGATGATGATAGGTAATAATTTGAGAATAACAAAAACTACTAGTATGTAGTTGAAGAGTAGCACTTGGAGTTGAGAAAAGTAAAAAATGTAAAGATACGATGATGCAGGAGGATCCGAGTCAAATGATGCTGATTTGTCAGATTGCACGATGATGACGCTGAGATACCATGAGATGGCGGATCGGCGCAAAGATGGAAAGTAAATCACCATTATTTCCTTAATTGGGAGATTTTGACGCGTTTTTGGTAATTTGGCCATAACTTTGGCTACGGTTATCGGAATCGCTATTATGACCCCAATTCGGAAAGCTCTCTTTGGTAATTTGGCCATAACTTTGGCTCGGTGGACGTCAATTTCAAACCCAAAATCCACTGTTTTCCTTTCCAAAATTCAATTTTAAGTTATTTTTTACTATTTATGGTAATATTTAGTTTCCTTTTTTCTATATGTTAGAGAACTCGAATTAAGCCAAATTTTTGGCGACTTACTTCTTTTACTTAATATTTTATTTTGGTATAATTTCGGGATTTTGCCATTTTTGGTAATTTTTCAATAATTTCGTATTTCGCAGCTATTTAACCCGGTTTGTGGGTTAGTTTTCAGCATTCTGCATTATTAATAATATTGAGTTGAATTCAGAGTATTTTCCCTGTTTTTTGGGCATTTTCTATCGTTCTTTTCTTGCGAATCATCTGCTACAACAAGCCAATAGGATAATCACTATCCTACCCGGCGTCATACGATGATAGAATTTTTAAATAATATTACGCACTAATCCAACGACCCAATACTATGGCTGGATTCATGACTGAATCGATTCTCATAACTATGCATAAGTTAATATAATACGATGGACGAATGAATGTCCCATGAGGGATACTCTTCTTGTAACGTGTAAAAAGTAAATTCAAGTTGCAAAACCAGCTTTGCTTTTTGTTTTTATGATGCACGGCCCATTGACATTTGTTGGTGATGATAAGATGCCAAGTCCAAGTCTCCTATTTTTCTTAGCCAACTTAGGGTTCATTTGATTGCAAAGATACGATTTGGATGGAAAGAAAAAGAATTTCAGGGAATTGAATTGATGGGAAATTGTTTTCTTGGGAATTATAAATTAGGGTGTGTGATTACATTTATTTTCCATGGAAAATATCAGTTTTCCACGCAAATTCCTATTTAGAGTCTGTTTGATTGCGAAGATGGAATTTGGGTGGAAAGAAAATGAATTCTAGGGAATTGAATTACCTAGAAATTGTTTTCCACGGAATTGTAAATTATTTTGTTTGATTGGTATAATTTTCTACGTAGAAAATGTTGAAGTAAAAGTGTTTTTGGTGTTCGTTTAGCTTTGTTTTACATGAAAATTGTCAATTTCAGGGATATCCTCTTTTACAATTATTCCTAAAATTTGTTCCCATTGCCAACAATTAAAAAAAAGGACAAAAAGCAAAAAAAAAAAAAAAAAAAGGTGGAAAACCAAAAACCACCTATCCCCTAGGAAAATAAAAGATGGAAAATCACGCTTTAAGGTGTTGTACCTAGATATTCATGGAAAATCAATTCCCTGAAAAATTTTGTCAATCAAGCAGGCTAAAAGTGGAAGTTGGAATTCGAATTCCAAGTTCCATGGAAAATTTCATGCAATCAAACGGGGTCTTAGAGTGTTTGAATGCTATTTTTTCCATGGAAAACATTTTCCAACTTTTGAAAATATGTCTAATTTTCCTTATTTTTAAGGAAAACATTTTCTTTGGGTAGAGGTTGTTTTTATTTTCCACAAAAGATGAAAAATATTTTCTTTTCTAGGTGATATTTTCCTTGTCAATCAAACACACTCTTATTGTATTTGATTGGTATAATTTTCCACGTGAAAAATGTTTAAATTAAACTGTTTTTTGGGTGTTCGTTTGGTTTTGTTTTATATGAAAATTTTCGATTAAAGGATAGAATTTACTGGTATTGTGGATGAAATTTGTTTCCATTGCTAAAAAAAAAAAAGAAAAAAAATTCAAGAAAATCATCTATCTTTTGATGTTCATTTGACTTTGTTTTACATGAAAATTATCAATTAAAGGGAAATATTTTCTTACAATAATTTTTATAATTTATTTTCATTGCAAAAAAAAAAAAAATTTGAAAAAAAAAAGTTCCGCTACAGTAAACCGTAATTGGAATTCTCACCAAAAATGGTGAGAATTCCAATTCAAGGAAAAGTGGGAAAATTGCTTAGGTGGCAAGAATCATGGAAAATGAATTCCCTAGAATTTTTTACCTATCAAACACTCATTTTTGGCAAAAGGTGAAAATGAATTTCCATTTTCCATGGAATTGAAGGTTATCAAACACTACCTTAGTTCAAATTGTTTACTAAGCCCTCGTTTGGTACCCATTTTTTTCAAAATTCATTTTTTCCTCTTTTCATTTCAACCATATATTCTTTATTAAAATAATATTATACGTAAATCAAAAAATTTTCCTTATTTTTCAACCACACACTTCTAATCAAGTTATTATTCTAAAATACATTTATACATAAAAATGGCTCTCAAACACCCCCTAACTCAAACTTTGTATAAATACCGTTCAGCATTATTTATTTATTTTTTAATAGTTTACGAAATGGTAGAGTCAAAATATTTCCAACGTTGAAACTCTTTATGTCTTTTGTGTTTGTTGAAATGTGCAAACAAAGTGTTGTAAGACTAGTTGACTAGCCTGAAAAATATCAAAGATTGGTTGGCTGAAGACACTTCGATGCTTAAGTTAATTTTATTTATGTAGAAAAATGTATAATCAAGTTGAGTTTTAGTAAATTGTGTCCTCAAGTTTATAAAAGATTGGAGTTTCTGAACTAAGAAAATGAGTCAGTAGGATCTATGTGTCGAGCAATTGAGACATTGAGTTTTACACTAATAATTTTAAGCTTCGTCGACGGTTTTAGAACAAACATTGTCCATCTCAGTAACATGAAATGTGTGAAAAATATATCATTAAGTTTGAGTTTTATTTTAATCAGCTTTTTATAACTGAACCAAAGTGGGGCTATAATGTTGTGCGAAAATAAAATAATGTCGGAAAAAAAAAAAAACAATTATCTTGTAAATCGAGGTACGCCAATGCCGGAAGGGAAATTGAACACGCCCATCTCACTAGGATTGGTCAAACTTGAAGAAGCTTCTCGGTTCATGCCTTTTTACCTTGCATCACCTGGTAGAAACTATATAATCCTTGTCGATCATTGAAATATATGTAGAGAGAGAGAGAGAGAGAGGGAATTGGCAGATTTGTTTATTGAGCAGGCAAAGCAATTTTCAGAGACAAGGCCCAGTTATCCACAGGAATTGTTCCAATTCATTGCAACAAAAACTCCATCTCACGATCTCGTTTGGGATGTTGGCACTGGAAGTGGCCAGGCTGCAGCATCTGTGAGTCTTTCTCCTCGAACTGCACAATTTTGAGCTAATTTTGTGTTTTTCTTCACAAATTATGATCCGGGACTTAGGTTTTAAGCCCTAATCTCAATTACGCGATATGATAGTAAAAATCTCGATTTCATTGTGTATTGTAGTAGAAGAAGAGACACTTCAAGTGGGTTCAGAATTTATTTAAAGAATTACGACTCAGTTTAATTATATATCGACTTAATATGAAGCTCTGCATTGTTTTTCAGTTAGCAAAGGTCTACAAGAATGTGGTGGGCACAGACACAAGCCAAAAACAACTTGATTTTGCTGCCAATTAAAACTATACTTGCTAATACTTCAAGATCGGTTTAAAAAGTCCAAAACTTGCTATATTTTCAAATGCCTCACTTGCTGTGTGTGTGTGTGTGTGTGTGTGTGTATATATATATATATATATATATCATGGCATACTTTATATGCAGTATTCGACTTGACTAAAGATATAAAATTTACCTATAAAGAAAGGCATTGTCTGAATACCTCCTTTACGTCTAGCGAGCGGCGCAGGAGTCTTTTCCACTTCTGAATTCTCCATATTTTCTCAACTGGGAAGAAAAACCCTTTTGGTTTACAAGGGAAATGAGTTGAAGGAGAGAAGGAGAGCTCAATTTCTACATGCTCCAGGAAACAAGAATAGTTTGTTTCTTCTTTTATGGATTATATGGGGTGGAACGGCTATGCTATTTATTTTTCTCTTCATTAAATTCATAACTATAATTTTTGTTTTGTATCGTGGAGCACTAATTGCAAAAGCCAAGGAATATAATATTAAATATCAATGAATTATAAGAGAATTGATTGCCAACATTTGTGTTTTCCCTGAACATTAGCATTATGGGAAAATCCCCCTTTTTCCAGTGAAACATCGTCACTCGGTTCTTGAATTTGAAACAAAACCCTATAGCATTTTGATAACTAGAAGAGTAATGAATACTTTTCGTAGAAAGAATTTACAATGTAGAACAATGTGAAAGTCATATCAAGACTCACAACATCTCCAATTTCTCCTCTCTCTCTCTCTCTCAGCGGCAATCCTCTCTGATGCAAAATTGCAGATATCCTTCTGGTCTAAGTACATAGGCATTGCACATTGCTCCTTGCATATTTTAATTCAAACATTCGAGATGAAATTCAAGATTTCAGTTGGGATTTTGGGGACGATTGCTAGGGTTCATGAAGTCAGGGTTCCCTTGTTTAGGCTACATAATAGCGTGTTATTATATTGCTGGGTTTGTAGCGATTTTGGCCCAATTGGCCAGATTTAAAGTTTGTACACGTGGCATATTCCGTTAATTGAAGTTGGTGGAGATTAAATAGGTGATGGATAGGTAAGTAATTGAATAAATGAGTGAGTAATGAGATATATTTTATAGTTTGGTGATCAAGTAATAATGTAAACTAAAGTTCAGCGAGCATTGATTAAATTTACTCATACTTAATGTGCATTGGATGGAGATTGTGAGGTGAATTGAATTGATTGAATTTTAAAAAGATTTAGCCATTATTTGAGCCCCATTTTGGGGAAAATAATGCATTTTGAATATTAGATTGGTGAAAAATGTGTGATTCAAAATTAAGGAATTTTTTATTTATTTACGTGTAATATTATTTTATTGAAGAATGCGTGATTGGAAATGAGTTTTCAAAAGAATGAATTTTCAAAATTTTTATGATAATTTTTCTTTTATTTTTAATTAGTTTCTTTCCTTTTTTAAAAAAAATCATTTAAAGATAGATAAAATTCGCCATTTTAAGTGGTTAGAATAGTAGAATGACAAATTTTGCTATATTTTGGAAAATTGAGATATTTGGTGCAAAAATATAAGGTTGATGGTAGATAAAAGTACAAAAATATTTTTCTTACGTCGTGAAATTTAGTCCATGTTTGTTTACCATTATTTCAAAATTCTTTTTTGCTCAAACTCATTTTAAATCACATATTTGCACAATAAAATATTTTGTACGTAAATTGGAAACTTTTTATTTTTATATTTTTACTTTTTAATTACACATTCTTTAAAAATTCACAATTATAAACTTATTTTAACTGAATAATGATAGACAAACATTCTGTGATTGCCAATTAAAAACTTCAAGTGGATTGTCTTGACACCACTAGGTCGGGTGCTATGGTTTTCATTGACGACAAAACAACTAAGGATCTTGATAGACCTTATTAGAGGGTAAATAGGAAGTAGCTAACATCGAAAATGATGCAGAAATGCATTTCGAATGGTGTTAAATTTCATCAAGCCAAGATTGTGAAAGTAATTTAGGAGGAATTGAAATCTTTGTGGATATGTAATTATGGTGTTATTATCTAGGTTGCTGTGGTTTTAGATGCAACTGGATTTTCCAGATGTCTTGTACAGTATGATAAGCCATATAATCCCAGCTATCAAGTAGCCTATAGGATTTTGGTAGAAGTGGAAGAGCACCTTTTTGATGTCAATAAAATGGTGTTCATGGATTTGAGCTAGGGATGTCAACGAGCGAGTCGAGCCGACTCGCGAGCCAAAATTTTAAGCTTAATCTTGGCTCGAGTAAAATGATTGAGCTTTTTCTAGGCTCGAGTCGGACTCGGCCAGAAAATTTAGGCTCCACCCGAGCTTTGGAGTCGAGTTGGGCAAGCTCGATTTTGGTGTTTTTTCCCCTATTTTATCTATGAAGAAGGCAGCCCTTAAAAATAATTTTTTTTGTATTTTTTTTAAATATAGGCTTGTGAGCCCAAGCCGACAAGCCATACGGGTCGGCTCGGGCTTTGCCTCGCACCCTAAAATGGGGTTCGGCCCAAGCCTTGGCTTGAATCTTCCGAACTTCGAGCCGAGCGAGCTCAACCTTTTTCAAGTCGAGCCACGAGTGGCCCGAGCCGACGAGCCATATTGCCATCCCTAATTGGCGCGACTTATACCTCAACAATAATAAAGAGCTGAAGGAGAGATAGTAAGATTCCAACTTTTCTCTATGCGATGCCATTTTCATCGAAGAGAATATTCCTTGAAGATACATCCCTTGTAGCTCGTCCTGGAGTGCTTATGGATGATATTAAGGAAAGAATGGTAGCTCAGCTGAGTCACTTAGTTATTAAAGTTAGGAATATTAAAGAGGATGAGCATTGTGTAATTCCAATGGGGGCCCTCTTCCAGTGTTACCTCAAAGAGTTGTTGGGATTGGCGGTACAGCTGGGATGGTGCACCCATCGACTGGATATATGGTGGCAAGGACTCTGGCTGCTGCTCCAATTGTCGCCAATGCAATAGTTCAATACTTAGGCTTTGAGAGAAGCCTTTTGGGTTTGGAATTGTCTTCAGAAGTTTGGAAAGATTTGTAGCCAGTAGAAAGGAGATGACAAAGAGAGTTCTTTTATTTTGATATGGATATTCTTCTCAAGGTTGATTTGCAAGCCACCCGAAGGTTTTTTAATGCATTTTTCGACTTGGAACCCCGTTATTGGCATGGATTCTTGTCATCTCGGCTATTTCTTCCAGACCTCATACTTTTTAGACTCTCTCTTTTCGCTCATGCCAACAATACTTCTAGGATAGAGATCATGGCAAAAGGAACTGTTCCCTTGGTAAAGATGATCAACAATTTAGTACAGGATAAAGAATGAGAACCCCCAATATCTGTTCCCTGTATGTAAACCCAGAGGTGCAGTATCTGTTTATTGTTTTGACCTTTTAAGCAAATGCAATATGAGTTAGCTGCTTTTCATTGCATCTTTTTCGAGTTCCTGCATTCTAAGTTAGGGATTAAGTTGACTGAACTTATCATTGTACATAACTGCAGAACAAATGATCATGTCTTTCTGCACAGAAGTGTAATTTTTTGTAACAGTTAAGTCCATTGGTATCATTTCGATAAGCTATTAATTTCATTTTCTTTGCTAGCTATGTCTACTGGATTTTCACTACTTGTAATGTTTATCTTACCTCTATTATCTCTATAAAATCCCATGGTTTCTTTTTTTTTTTCCCTTTTTTTTTGTTCTTTTTTTTTTTTTTTTTTGGTTTTTTTTTATCTAGGTATCCACCTTACAGTGACTAAATCCTGGAGTCTACACCTTAGCCCCTCAAGCTGCAAACAGTTTAAACCGCAGGTTGTGCCCCAAACTGACTAGTGCTCAAAAGCCCCCCAACTGATCTGCCAAAGTGTCAAGCAAGTCGTTTCCCATTTTTGCACATTGCCTTCCAGTAGAGCTCCTGCCTTTCAGGATAAATCCTGCCTTCCAGGTTTTTTTTTTTTGTGGCATAAAACGGACAGTGGTTTGTGAGCATATTATCATAGTTAGATTATAGTGGTAGGTGTTAATATGGTCACGTCATATAGCCCAACAATATTCATCATCATCTAGGATTTTTTTAACTTTGTTTTACTTTCTTTGTACTCATACCAAACATACTGTTACTCTTTTGCATGTTAGAATCCATCCTAGGTGGAATTAGTGCTGCTTTTGAACTCCTAAACCTGTGTAGAATTGCCTTAAAATGTCGGATAATGTGGCAATGAAGGCTGCAATTTTTTTAGGCTATTTCAAAACTTTGTATAGGTTCAAAGAAGTTTGCGTCTTGCTTAGTGAGGAAAGTTAACTTAAATATGAATCCCTTTTAGGTGACTTATAGTGAATAGAACAATAAAAGAACTTTAAAAAACTATAGTTTTCGACTGCCTTGTCTGTTTTATCATTAGCCGTCGCTATTTCTCCTTACGTGAAGGCTCAAACTTGCATTCGCTAGTTTTCTTGCTTCAGAATGCTTTTGTAACTCAAGAAGGCCTATTCACATCTTCATATATCTCGTGTTGGTACACTGAAGTTCACCTTCTATGAACAGTTGTGCCCTTGAAGCCATGAATAGATTAATACGATATAGCGCAGAATAAGTCACTACTTTATTCCCTTGATCATTCCAATTTATTTATTTTGATCAATCGCACATGCTAGGCAGATATGGCCATCTAAGCCATATCAATCTAAAAGATTTCTATCTATGCCAAGATTGAAGCAATGTTCAGCATTCAAGCCAATAATTTGATTTGAGACTTGTGTGTGAGCCAAAGTGAGTATTTCAGTTGTTGTACTTTCCAAGGCAGCAGCCATAGCTCTGTCTGCTAGAACCAATAGCAACAAATTAACAAATTAAGTATCGGCCCAGAGCACCAACAAATGTCAACTAGTTCAGGGGTGGAGGGTTGTGGCATTGTGGTAATTTTTCCTTTTTCTCCATTTTCATAATAAGATTTTCATGATTATAGCAATAAATGGCAAGACAATGAGCAATATCACACAAAAATTAGTTGCAGTCATAGAATATTTTCTTTTTAATGTAGTAATAACTGAAAATTGGCTTGTAAAATGTATATATTTTCTTTTTCAAGACTCAATCATCTAAACTTCTTTAGTTTTCTAAAACTCGTTACACAGCCATACTAATTCCGCCATGTGTAAATACATTCTAGTTACGCTAAACCAAGATTTCTCTCCCCAAAAAATGGCAAGAGGATTAATCATCTTTACCCTAGGGGTTCTGCTTCTCAAACAGACATATGTGCCCCCTCTCTCCCTATTGGCAGGGTGCCTATCGTCCCCCTAGAAAAAAACAGGGCCTATGTAGCCCTATTTGAGTAGAATAATTCTTACCCCAGAATTGAATTGGGCATGTCGGTTCAACTAGAAAAAAAATGGAAAATGATCCAAAATCTGGTCCCCTAACATATAATTTCCACAAGATGAAAATTATAGAAAATGGTCGTTTTAGGAAATTTACACGAGGGAAGGGATTTTTCTTCTCAATATTTTGTTAAATATCTTCAAGTAGATGTTATACAGTACACCAACATACAAGGAATTGATGAAGTACACAACAAAATCCAAACAAACAGTAAAAAAAATGAACTTTTACAAATGAAGAGCTTTTCCTTGTAGGAGATGCTCGTCTCTTTAGGATCGTGGAAAAACAGAAAAATATGTTTGCCCCGTACTAAGGGCAAGGGCAAAAATTGCAGCTAGAAAGGCAAGGACGGTCCAAGGACTGCTGAAATGTTTGTGCATCCATTCAGCTATCCAAAATCGGCATTTGTTCTTGCAGTGCGTTTCAATCTGGCACTTAGCAAGTGCATATGCAGAAGGATCAGGTACCAAACCATTAGCTATCTCGTTAAAGAGTGTGGCCAAGTGTTCGTCACTGCCTAGATTGTTGTTGAGAATTCCCTTCTTTCGGAGCTCTTTAACATCATTGGCATGATCAATGAGTGAATCCATTAGCCAAACGTATGACGTAATGAGAGAATCATGAGGGCCATTAGGACTCATTTCATAAGCCACTAAGTTTAATAGCAGAGGTTTTGTTGTATCATCAACCACCAAAGGAGGGAGCATCATAGTTCCATAAACAAGGTGATCTTTGAACGTTACATCAGTAACACAATGAGTTTTACTTGCTTTGAAATGAATTCCCGCTTCTTCGAGCTCTGTTACTGAACGATAGGAATTCCATTGATCTGATTTCTTTATGATTATGTCCTCAAAGTTAGGTGGCCCAATGAGATGTGTCCGCATTAGGTCTAGAAGGTGAGGGTTTCCATCCAATTGTAATTCTCTTTCGTCATTTGTTTGACCACCAAGGCAGCATTCATTGACAAATTTCTTGACCAAATTAGTGCATGAAGATTTTTCAGGTGGCTTTATGCTGGTGGCAAGGTTAATGAAATCCTTAATCAAATTTGTATCACCTCTGAACCTGAATTTCAACAAAACTTTTAGTACTAGTAAAGGAATTTGATTCTCTAACAAGAACAAGTCCCTCCACACAAAAGCACAGAGGTAACTCTTCATTGTGGGTAGTTGATCTTCTTCTTTTGTTTCTGCCTTTGTTAAGATGCACATAAACTGAAGCACAAAGCAGGCATCAAGAAACATCATTTTGGTGAACGATTCATCGTCATATTTTGTAGTTGAGTCTTCCTCGTAGCATTCTCGAGCACAGTGAACCACCTTCGCTACCTCTTCATATAACTGATTCATCGACGATACTCGATCACCACAGGCAAGGCGGAATTGATTTGCGAATTTAAATTTAAGCTGCTCCACTGCTTCTAGCTCCTTCTTTCCATGATGATAAGGGCCTATTGAAACTACTAGAGGATCATAACATTTTTTGTTGGATTCGACCTCTTGCAGCATCGATGGAACCTTTGCTATTCGTTGTTTCTTTGTTGGTTCTTCATCACCCTCCTCTATACAAATCAACCACTCATCCTTGGACATTTTGTTGCGAGCATGAAATTTTGTCTGCACATATTATTAGGTTGGAAATTTGAAAAAAAGCATCTTGTGTATTGATAATAAAATTCGAATAAATATACTGTTCTCTCTAAGGATTGAAATTTGTAATGAGTTACTTGATCATGATATAATATAATTGTAGGACTTGATGATAAATGAACTCGATGACAGCATCAATCAACTATTATCACGCAAGTATTAGTGGCTTATAGGCCGTTAATAAGGTGGTTTGATGATAGGACAGTGAAAGTCGAACAAAATAAAATTGATAGTCTTCCATCATTGAAGAATTAGTAAAACATTGGTTTCCTATCACATTAAATTATACATTATAAAATTGATACCAAATATTTTACCATATCAAAATGGTTCGGCTGAATGTTTGGCAAAGCTTAGATTTTCAATTTTTATTTTTTATTTTATGTTGGTTACACATGCTTTTAATTCACACATTATATAGGATATATATAACTTAATTTCTGCTTATTCTTCATAGAACCCAAACTTATATAAGTACTACAAACTACAAAACATACAACCCAAAAAGTACTTACATCCCATCTTGATATGAAAATTATATTTATTTTTTTAGTCATGTCAAAATGAGTGGACTAGGTCGCCCAGTTAACGTTGCTAAGCTTTTTTGGGGCGAACCAAGCAGTTTAGGGTTGGCTGGCTCATCCAATTTGACATATCAATATCTTTATACTGAATATCCTTTAAATGTTTTTCAAAAATTGTCTATTATACACTCGAAACAATGGATAGAGCAAGTAGCAATAAAGTTTCCACTTGGGGTGGACTAAAACTTTTTTTGGCCCAACCTTTTTACCATGCCTTACTTGAAACTGGCTATCGACTAAAATAATTAACCTACAAACGTATAATATCTTTCAAATTGAGAATTTATGTGAATGCATGAATTTTGGAGGAGAATTGTTACATTTATGAAATTACAATGAAATTAGACTTAGAATTTGACCGTATATATTATTTTCTCATTCAAATGACTTAATTTTATATATAACTAACCCTTGAAAGAATAATTTATGATTATTTTTCATGTAACACAGATTATTTAATAGGCAATAAGGATTAACATTAATTAGCTAGTAGTAAAATGTACCTGTATTAACAATTACGCATTATCATAAGCAATATAAGTTAAAAACACAAACTTTTAAGAAAAATGTTACCATTCGTTCCGGAGGTGAGCCTTGCATTTTTATGTCGTGCAGAGACTTGGGAAATATAGTGTTGGAGTGCAAGAAAAATATGTTTTTTTAATTGTATGACATATGGAACATAGTCTTGTATTTATGCTTGTCATAAGAAGGGAATCTGTTAGACAAATTTAATTTTGTAAATCACTTTAGAAAACTTCCTGCTTAGTTTTGAGCAAATTATAAGCATAGAATAATTTTACATAGTAAAGATTATGCTTTTTAGAATAAAATTTATCTTTCCAGCTATCTTGAGTTACAATGTCTCTTTTTCTTTTTTGCTTCTTTTCTCCATTTTTAGAGTATGATATTGTATACTCTTAGGTACATTGTAAATTCAAGCAAGCTTACAAATTCAATAAATATTTAATTTGACCATAAACAAGATATGAATGAGCTTAAGATACATTATTTTGGTAACTTGCTAGTAGAGTTCACGAGATATTGTTACACGACCATAGAACAAAGGTAAGTACTTAGAGTTTGAACAAGTAAATAAGTTTCATTAAACTATCTAAATGGATGATTGACTTGATTTCTCGATGAGTTTCAATACAATATTAAAGTTTGATTTGAACAACAAAAATATTAAGGTGTTTGCCAAAAGAATAATGATACTTGTATATAATGGATTTACATAAGGTTTATATATAGATGAGGTGTCAAAAAAATGATGGAATATATATATATATACTATCATATCTCACCACATCATATGTATATAAATCATTATGTACGTATAGCACAAACGTTGCAAAAACCTCTTGTCAAAATTCATTTTAACTTTTTAATTTCACCATTTAAAAATCTGATCATAAAATCCCGTGTTAATATAATTGATTACAATCGTATTATATACACTTTTACATCATGTATCTCATGGGAATCCTAGTATTGAATATAACACAAATAGAATTTTTTAAAACAACTTTAACAAGCTTAGAATTGTACTTTGATTTGTTCCCACTTGATGCTTTTTTTGGCAACATCACAAGTTTGGAATTAGAGGTGGACACGGTCCGGTTTGGATCGGTTCTAACGAGAACTGAACCGGACCCAAAATTTTCGGACATTTAGTTAGTGGAATCATCGGATTCAAATTTAGTTATGAAACTAAAGGTTCAATTCGATTTGATTCGGTTTTCAGGTTCCGTATTATAATTAAATTTTTTAATATTTACAAAGTTACATTAATTCAACTAAAGATATGTTCAATCTTAGCTCTTAAAATTAAAGTATTCCAATCTTATGTATCTTTTGCGTCTCTCTTTGTTGAGTTTTTAAAATCACAAGAAAAGAAAGATATCGAGCTCAAAATAATTAAGAGAGGCGTTGTCGAGTTTCAATTTGATTTCTTCAAAACGGTAGAAACAGTACTAAGGTAGAATAACAGATTTGGATAAAACTTAGGCTAATTTGATTAAGTTGGCTTTGAACTGAAAATTAGAAATAGAAAAATTAAATTTTTGGGATTGAGCTAAATTAACTAGTTAGCAAATTAATTTAGAAAAATAAAATACTTTAGCTTATTTAAAATAAATTAATTAAAAAAATAGGGAAATTCAGTTCTTAATCTAGAATCGAGAACTGAACTAAACCCATCGATTTTCGATTCAGATACCCGTTCGAGTATTTAAATTAAAAGAACTGCTCGATTCGATTCGAGAGTTTTATCCAGCCCTATTTGAAATACAAACATGTTAAACACGAGGAATTGTCAAACACAATAGACACACAAAGCAAGGTGTGACACTGGAAGTTATTAAAATATTTTGATATTTTTTTTTTTTTTTTTTTTTTTTTTTTTTTTTTTCTTTTTTTTTTTTTTTTTAATTAAGTAAAGATAACAGAAAATCGAGATATACAAGAATGAAATTTTCATTTATCAAGTGGTGGAGGTTATTTTCAATGACCCAAACATAGTAAAGTGAAGTAAACAATATTATTTGTGCTCCTGTTTTTAATTAAAACCAAAGTCGACAATTAATTTTAACCAAATATTGACTCACAGTTTTTCAGCTACATATTTTATCAAGTTTTATTAAAATTTACTAAAAATATAATCTCTATTAAATAGGGGCTATTTATATATTAAAGAAGAAAGATAGTTATAATCTTATTTTATATTGCTAAAACATATTCAGTGCTTCACTCCAACCATGTTTTGCTAATAACTGACATGTATAGGGTAGCATAGATAAGTAATAAAGTGATCTAAGAGCCTGAATTATCATTTTCACGAGGACTGCATGCTTATTATTAACTTTAACTGAAATAGCAAAATTGTATGGTGACTGTGATAGTAAATTTAAAGTCTATAAACAAACTAAATATAAAGCGTTAAACTAAACTACGAAGCGTTTATAAACATTTCTTAATTAAAATCACTAGGACCTCGAATTTCCCTATATTCTTCCATTTTAATATCAACCAAAGTAATTGTCAATACGTATTTAAACTCGACGATCAATTGTTTTATTTAATAATCTCTCTCAAGTAATGTTAAACATATTTCCACATATAACCCTATTATATTTGTTCGAAGAATGCGAATGTATGAAAATGGATTAAAGTTAAAAAGATCATGCAAAACATATTGGTATATTTATATTTTTTTGTCAAATTGTTACTACTTACTACAATTCCTATTCCTTCTCTCAAGAAAAAAGAATCACGAATTCACAAGGATGGATCCAGGATTAAATCCAAGATCGGGCTACAAATTTTCAAGCCAGGTTTATATGCGAATTTTATTTATTTGTTTGTTTTACAAAAAAAAAAAAAATGTCTACAAAAAAATTTCTTGGGCCTTGGGGGATTACAGCCCAGCCCAGTTACCCCTACATCCGTTCTTGCGAATTCATTCAATTATTGATCAAGTAATTAAACGCATTAATAACCTAACAATCAATCAAGCCAAACAAATATTTAACATCCAAGTAAAATTCATATTAAAATTTCAAAATATAATGTTATCGTCATCCTATTATCTAAAAAATTAGTCAAACATCATAAAATTACAAAAACGTGTTTGGAATAGTAAGATATCACCTGAATTTCAATTTATAGTTCCAAATCGTGCACGAATCACAATATTCCATGTAGAAGTTGACTTAAATTCGGCAATTTTTTATTTATTTATTATTATTATTATTATTTTTTATGGCGATATATTTTCTCTTCTCGTGTGCATGTAGTATAAACTCTGCAATCGCGTGGTCTAATGCTTTCGTTCCCGTTCAAGTTGGTCCCTAAATTTTCCTATTGGTTTACCTCAAGTCCCTTCCTATTTGCATTGTGAATCCTTCATCTTTCAATTATAAAATAATTTAATCCCCCATATTCCGTAATTTGTTCCTTTTTAGTTGTTATCAATCGATTACGTTTCCTTTCTTCATATATCATCCAGCATCAGATTTTTCTTAAAATAATCAATATACAATCAAAATTAAGTATCGAAGCAATACAAGTACTCCCCAAACGTCCATTTTCAATTGCCAATATATGTTAAACTTATCTCAAGTAATTAATTAGAGACTATATTCAACAAAATGGGGAATAAATCAGTCCTTTAAATTTAACTTGCTACGGGGAAATTTTTTTTCCTTTGAGAATTTTATTAACAGCCTATTTTCGATGAAAAAAAAAATAGAAAAAGTAGATTTTTTTCCAAATGTGTATTTACATATATTCCTCTAAATAGAACCGTTAATAATACACTACTATGTTTTATGGTTAAAGAGTTCAAAGTAACTTCTATACTATCAAATTAAATAAGTAGTTCTTTATTATTTTTTTTTTTCACGTTAAAGAAAATATTAACCTTTTAAAATATGTTTAAAAACTTGGCAGGAGTAATCCACAACGGGCTCCCCACAAAAGGTACTAGTCGTATGCATCATATCACTTAAGGGTCAATGATAGTCAAATGTTTGTTGAGAGTTCGAACGATGACAACATTTTGCCATTATTAGTAGAGATCATGCTATATGTACATAATTTTTTTTTTATTTAATCCTTGACCTACTACTCCCAAGAGAGGGTGTGGACCACATTTGGAGATTTTTATATTCACGTGGAGCTTGCGTGCGGGGAGAGGGGGGGGGGGGACAACTTTCAGTACAAATGAAATTGTCCCATTAGTAGTTTCTACTGCAATTTGCAACGATGATGATAGGAATTGGATTGAGAATAACAAAAAATATTAGTATGTAATTGAAAAGTAGCACGAGGAGTTGAAAAAAGTAAATTAGATAAAGATATGACGATAATAGTAATTTTTTTAAATAATATTAAACACTAATCCAACGATCTAATAGTATGGCTAGATTCATGACTGAATCGATTCTCACAACTATACATAAGTTAATATAATACGGTGGACGGATGAATGTCCTATAAGGGATGTTCTAAGCATACTCTCCTTGCAACGTGTAAGTAAATTCAAATTACAAAACCAATTTTGCTTTTGTTTTTATGATGCATGGTCCATTGAAATTTGTTGACAATGATAAGATGCCAAGTTCAAGTCTCCTATTTTTCTTTGGCAACTTAGTTCAAATTTTTTACAAACTCAAACTTTGTATAAATACCGATTCAACTTTTTCTTTTTTTAATAGTTTATGAAATGGTAGGGTCAAAATATTTTCAATGTCAAAACTCTTTTTATTAGTATGTAATTGAAGAGTAGCACGAGGAGTTGAAAAAAGTAAATTAGGTAAAGATATGACGATATTAGTAATTTTTTTAAATAATATTAAACACTAATCCAACGACCCGATAGTATGGCTAGATTCATGACTGAATCGATTCTCACAACTATACATAAGTTAATATAATACGGTGGACGGATGAATGTCCTATAAGGGATGTTCTAAGCATACTCTCCTTGCAACGTGTAAGTAAATTCAAATTACAAAACCAATTTTGCTTTTGTTTTTATGATGCATGGCCCATTGAAATTTGTTGACGACGATAAGATGCCAAGTTCAAGTCTCCTATTTTTCTTTGGCAACTTAGTTCAAATTGTTTACAAACTCAAACTTTGTATAAATACCCATTCAACTTTTTCTTTTTTTAATAGTTTATGAAATGGTAGGGTCAAAATATTTTCAACGTCAAAACTCTTTTTATGTCTTTTGTGTTTGTTGAAATTTGCAAACAAAATGTTGTAAGACTAGTTGACTAGCCGAAAAAATAAGGAAGGTTGGTTGGCTGAAGGCACTTTGATGCTTAAGTTAATTTTGTTTATGTAGAAAAATCTAAAATCAAGAAGAGTTTTAGTAAAATGTGTCCCCATGTGTATAATAGATTGGAGTTTCTGAATTAAGAAAATGAGTCAATAGGATCATTGTTCTTAGCCGAAATTCTATGTGCCGAGCAATTGAGATATTGAGTTTTACGTTTATAATTTTAAGTTTTATCGGCAGCTTTAGAAAAAGCATCGTCTACCTCAGTAACATGAAATGTGTGAAAATACATTATTAACTTTGAGTTCGATTTTAATCAGCTTTTTATAACTGAACCAAAGTGGAGCTATACGTTTTTGGCGAAAATAAAAATAATGCCAGAAAATAAAAAGACATTATTTTGTAAATCGAGGTAGGCCAATGCCGGAAGGGAAATTGAACACGCCCATCTCACGAGGGTTGGTCAAAATTGAAGAAGCTTCAGTGTTCATGCCTTTTTTCCTTGCATCCCAAGTAGAACCTATATATATATAATCCTCGTCGATCATTGAGATATATACATATACATATACACAGAGAGATAGAGAAAGAGAGAGAAGAGAGAGAGAGAGAGAAAATGGCAGATTTGTTTATTGAGCAGGCAAAGCAATATTCAGAGACAAGGCCCAGTTATCCACAGGAATTGTTCCAATTCATTGCATCAAAAACTCCATCTCACGATCTCGTTTGGGATGTTGGCACTGGAAGTGGCCAGGCTGCAGCATCTGTGAGTCTT
This sequence comes from Olea europaea var. sylvestris, assembly GCF_002742605.1. Lineage (NCBI taxonomy): Eukaryota > Viridiplantae > Streptophyta > Magnoliopsida > Lamiales > Oleaceae > Olea > Olea europaea. Next base: position 30,148,629 of record NC_036238.1, read on the forward strand.
TCTCCTCGAACTGCACAATTTTGAGCTAATTTTGTGTTTATCCGGGACTTAGGTTTTAAGCCCTAATCTCAATTACTCGATATGATAGTAAAAATCTCGATTTCATTGTGTATTGTTGTAGAAAAAGAGACATTTCAAGTGGGTTCAGAATTTATTTAAAGAATTATGACTCAGTTTAATTATATATCGACTTAATATGAACCTCTGTATTGTTTTTCAGTTAGCAAAGGTCTACAACAATGTGGTGGGCACAGACACAAGCCAAAAACAACTTGATTTTGCTGCCAAAATTCCAAATGTGAGATACCTTTGTACACCTCCCAAAATGTCCATTTCTGAGATTGAACACACCATTGCACTACAATCCAGTGTTGATTTAGTGACCATTGCTCAAGCCATGCACTGGTTTGATCTTCCCACTTTCTACCAACAAGTGAAATGGATACTGAAGAAACCCAATGGAGTAATTGCTGCTTGGTGCTACACTGTACCAGAAGTCGACCCACAGATCGACTCTGTGTTTGGAAGATTTTACTCCGTCGACAGTGGTCCGTATTGGGAACAAGAACGAGACTTCGTTGATCTTAAATACAGAACCATTGATTTTCCATTTGAGCCAGTTGATGGAGTCGATCATACTGGGCCATTTGAATTCAAGGCTGAGAAGTTAATGGATTTGGATGGATATTTTACATATATAAGATCATGGTCTGCCTACCAAACTGCCAAAGGAAAGGGTGTGGAGCTATTGACTGATGCTGTTTTAGAGGATTTTAAGGTTGCTTGGAATGCTGATGGGAAAAGCCAAAAGATTGTCACTTTTCCTGTTTATTTGAGGATTGGCAAAGTTGGGTTATCAAGTTGAAAGGCTAATCGTCTATCGTGAATAAAATTTGATAGACAATGGCATCTTTGTAATAATCAGTTAACTTCGATGAGTATTTCAATGCTCAAATAAAATAAGTTCCTAAACTTAGAAGTGGTGCCAACCAGATCTATACTCGATTGCAATGGCAGTGAACAGATTGTAAACATCTGTCTTTATCAAAGTGCTTCCTCTTCGTGCTGGTTTTATTATCCACCGAATTTTTACTATATGTACTCAACAAGCAGCCTCCCATATTTATTGAAAGGATTTTAATTATCTTACTCGACTGTCAATTTCACAATCAAGTCTTCATGACATTAAAAATCACGGTTACCTACACAGGTACAAAATATATAAAATGAAAAAAAAAAAAAATTGCTTAAAGAATTAAAGTCTTTGCATCCATTCTTTCACTGCACGATTGTTCTCTTGCTTCTCTTCGTTGTCCAGAAGTATATTTCGAACCAGGGTCATGCTTGTTTCGAGCTTTTTCAATTCCTTTTCTAAGCCCAATGCTAATCCAGATCTGGCTCAGAGCACAGAATCCGAACTTCAAAACAAGTCTTTTGACAAAGCTGAAGAGAATTTGCTCTGCTATGTTCAGTTATAATGCAAAAAACTAGACATCAGAAAATTCTGATTGACAAAGGCCTTCCCTCAAATGGAGAAAAACATTAGAACTATATAAACTTTCACTATATGATATTTATTAAGACTTTGGATAGCTAACTTCTGCAATTTGCAGTTTAACTGAAAAATTGACTAAGGAAGGTGAGGATTGGCAGATGCTTTTCATGTTAGGCAAGTGGAGCCTTGTTGATGTCAACTCTACACAAAGGAGGGACTGTAAGATAACAATGTCTAATAGAGGAGTCTTTTTTTATAATAATTTTGAGATCTTTTTTCCATTCTCATTGTCATATCAGCTTGAAGATCCAACTCAAATAGATCATTAACACTCGTTATGTCAAGAGATAATGTCTAACAAGTGCGAACTTTTTATTTTTATTTTTATTTTTATTTTTTTATCTCTCTCTCTCTCTCTCTCTCTCTCTCTCTCTCTCTCTCTCTCTCTCTCTCTCCCTCCCTCCCTAAAGGACTTCTTTACTGAGCAACATTGTAGAAATCGACCCCATTTGGTCGTTGAAATCAATCAGATTTGAGCACTCTCCCTACAGTAGAGGCACCTTTCATCAAAAGAATACATGTATCCGTCTGATATATTAACCCAATTATTATTCTAAGCAACACTTGCATTGACTAATTTGGCAGTGTTGTGATTCTACTCAGGTGGTTTAGAATAAATGTGGTTACCCATAAGTTAGAGTGCAAGGTGTAGACTCAATTTAGTGGTGCTCTCGAGTTCCAGACCATCTTCCCATCTTCAAAATAAATATTTACTATTGATGACGTTAGGTCAAATTTGTAATTAGGAATTTCTAAATTTATAATTGGCAATTTTCGTATTCAAAATCAAAAGTTAGTTGAGCTGTAATTAAAGTTAAAATCATGGTTATTTGAGCTGTAATTAAAGTCCAAAAATGTCGTGGTTGGTAGAGTCCTAAAATGAGTTGACGAAAATCTAGAAAGTTAAGCAACGGAACAACCACTGCTCGCTTGGTGCTCGAGCAACGTATCAATTCAGTTGGAATCCTGAATCGATTTCAATGTTGGATTTCAATCATATTTCACCCCCAAACACTTCCATTATGAGTATACAACCCATGGAATGTCCAAATGTGTGGTTGAACATTATATTCATTATTGAGATCATTTTCTAAAGATCAATTGCTCATTCCAAAAGATCTCTTGATTCAGTCACATCATATTCCTATATATTGTTCCATCATTGGTAGAGCCTTGTTTAAAGTCAAGAGATTATCCTTTGAAATCCAAACATATATTCCAATGTATCTTGCATCAGCCTACGGATCCAAACATAGAAATGCCATTAGATCAATCACCAAAAAGACCTACCTGTATTTATAGGCCTTCAGATTTTTGAAGTTGAGAGAAGAGGAGCTTAGAGTTCTAGCACTCTGGATCGAGTTCGTTCTTCGTTATCCAAGCAGAGAGAGAAAAAAAAAGCCCAAAGTTGCTAGAAAGTGCTAGTAGCACAATCAAAGTTCCTTGGTGATTTACAAGTTAGGTGGCCAGAGTCGGCTAAAGTTTAGTAATGTTTGAACAAATTATAAGTTAACCTTTCTAGTGGATTTTACTAGCAAGTTTGCCGGAGGCTTTTGATTCATGTGAAGAGTTCTTCAAGGGATTTTCCTGTGTGATCAATTCTTGGTGTTATTTACTTTATTGCTTTTGATTTGCATGTTTACTAGTTGACACATAGAATTTAAATTGAATTTAAACTTAATCGTGTAGAAACAATAAATAAGTGACTTGTTATTAATTAACCCTGCACACTTGGGTCTAAATAAACAATGCTAACAAGTAGTGTCAAAATGTTAGTAATATAGCTATTTATTTTATTTTTCAACTGGTATCAGAGTGCTAGCATTCTTTCTTCTTTAGGCGATAAAAAATTTAAAGATCATTTAAATAACGTAAATGGCCTTGGTGGTAATTTAATTTGAATTGATAGTTTATTGTAAAGACATTTGAGCATGATAACCCACATGGAATCTACTTCAAATGATAGACAATATAAATATTCTCCATATTATTATCTTCTAATTAAAGGAAGCACTCAAAGGTTAAAAAATCCACTAACTGCTAAAATTGTTCTTTTGTCACTTCCACAAATATATTTATTGCTTTTTAAATTTACATTTCATTAATCACATTTTAAGTTTAATATTTCATAAATAAAGTTATAACAATTTATTGATAAATATATTATTAATAATCAATCACTAATTAAATTAATTATCGCCATTTATGTTAGTACTGGAGAGAAAAAAAAAATTTCAAAAAAAAAATTCATTATTCATTATCTCTATTCATCCAACAAGAGAGAACCCAACTCCTATTCTTAAACAAACACTATGACGTTCGCCTGAAAGGGTAGCAATTTTTCAGCCTCTATCAGCAGTGATTTATTTATTTATTTTTTCTTTTGCTTGAACTCCTCCCTACTTCATTCATTCAAATACCTTGTGTTGTAGTTCGAGAATTTGTTGAACCATAACCCCTTACAACCCAATTCTTAATTGGTGTTAACAAGGAGTGTAGATCAGGAATCTCGTTTGAAGGATGATTATAAGGCTAGAAAAACACAGGATAAAAGAAAAAGACCCATAGCACAGAAAGATGTTCGGGCAAAAATTCTCAACAAACCCAATTCCAGTAAAAAATCTAGTTTGAAGAAGGTACATCAATTTGGTTTTATTTTTTGTTGTTTAATGCATTCATTCGAGTTTATGAGAAAGTCTTATTTGAATTTTATTGGGTAATTATGATTTTCATAATATTAATTAACTGCTAACCATAATTGGTTCTTCTAATAGTGACTTGATTTTGTATTGTGACCATGCCTCTCTATTATTATTATTATTATTATTATTATTATTATTTACGGAATGTTCTTCACTTATTTTGTCAGTGTGACTTGGCCTTTGCTTTTATTGTGACCTGAATGTTTTGTGGGATTTCGAAGACTATGACCTAGTTTTATATTAACATTATGTTTGTCTGAATTGAATCTTGTGATCGATGTATAACTAGATATGTTGAAAGGTAACATTTGATGAAGAATGATATGGTTGGCAAAGTCACATTGTTCTTATAGTATGTCCTGCTTTTTTGTTGTGTCAAGAAATTTTGCTATTATGACTTTGTTATTCGATAAGTGTATTTTTGCACACTTACTTATTATTTAAACTAAACTTATTATTGATTATATGAGTTGATTTTTACTCACAATTGCGTAATTTATGCATTTATAGGTAAAAGTCATTAAAAGGAAAGAGAGCAAGATAAAGGAAGAGAAACAAGAATGAAATCGTACAAAAATCATGAAGTTGGGGACCAAATTGAACAAGTCAAAAAGTTGAAAGACTTCATTTGCATTTTCGGAAGGCCTAATTGAGAGGAAAGTAAAAATCTTAGGACTATATCATGAAAGATCAAGGTGGAAGGACCCGATTGCAATTTATATAGGGACTGAACTACTACTACTCGAAACCTAGGTCGGACGCGTGCCTTAGCCTCTTTTAAAGTTTACTGAGGGCAGCTAAATTGTTTTGGCCCACACCTCATGTATAGCAAGGCAAGCGTCTGGTTCGGAACCTGAGACAATTTTAACAAATATAAATAAATAAATAAATAAATATATATATATATATATACATACTTATTTTTGGAAAATTCTAATGGCCCTTGTTGCAATTAATCTGGCTTGATTTCAGGGTTTTGACGCGTGCCTTAGCCTCTTTTTATGGTTTGTTGAGGGCAGCCGAATTGTTTTGGCCCGTACCTCATGTTCAGCTAGGCAAGTGTTTGGTTTGGAACCCGGGACAATTTTAATAATTTTTTTTTGAGTAAATTTAATTAATGCTCACCCAACTTTAACCAATATTTCTACTTGCTCACCGAACAATAAATGATAACATGTTGCTCACCCATCTGTCTAATTCATTACTTATTCATCACCCATTTAACTTCTGCCACCCTCCACTAACAAAACATGTCACGTGGCGGTTGGAAATTCGATGTGGCAAAATCAGGCCAGACATGGACAATTTTTCAGAAACACGTCAACTACCTGCACCAGCCATTCTTCTCCTCTCTTGCCAAATGACCAACCAAAAACACACAAAAATGGCGACAACGAGTGGAACGTGAGTCGGAATTTCCACCACAGTCAGCGTTGCATGCTACTTTCTTAACAACAGTGGGAACAGCAATTGAAGTAGGAATAGCAACGACCAAAATTCACCTTCCATCGTCTATAGCCGTACCATCGTTACCCTCACCGTCGAATCCTGGAGAACCCAGAAATCACCCCCAATTCTAGCTTTCATTTTTTTTGGGCTAAGAAAGTGTTTGAAGTTTGTGTTATTTCAGTCATCACATGAGCTGAGCATTTCAAATGATCATTCAAATTGATTGGAAACAGTTGAACTGTCCCCATACATCAAAATCGGACTGGGAAATTTGAAGTCCAATATATTAGAAGAAAGTTTCTGTAATGACGACGTTCAAAATTCACCACTATAATCTAATGTGTTGCTTCCACCAATTTCTCATTGTTCTTCTTGCCTCCCGTGAAGAACTTGTACCCTCCAAAGAAAAGCAAACCCCCTTTTTTAAGGAAACAATCACGAAGTGCTCTTCCTTCCACTTGGATGGACTCATCAGGTCTTTCCAGAAATCAACCTTAGGTGGCCCATGATGATCAGTGACGCCAGCGAGGCTACGATGGGAATCATAGAGGCGGACCAAGCGAAGGTTCCTACTCGACACGCTGTTGTTTCAGCCAACGAAGTAGCCATGGCTTTGTGCTTTTTCTTTCCAAGATGGAACGTGCATCAAACAGTAATTCCAGCTTTCATTTTCTTGCCACAATGTACCAATTAACGAAGCATCCCAAATTGAAACCCAAATTCGTGAAGAACCCTAAAAATTTTCCCCAAATTCGCCTCCAAATATGCTGCACTTACTAGGCTGTATTCAGGGTCCAAGAACTGGAGGAAGAAGATGAAGGTCTGGGAGTGGCTTTCTATACTTTTGGCCCATTTCATATGTGATGCGTCACATTGGTAGATTTCTTTAGTTTAAAGTGACGGAAATCAAATGAGTGATCAATGAGTAAGCAACTTGATAGATGAGTGAGCAATGAGTAATGTTTTAATGTTTAGTGAGCAAGTAGTAATATAATATAAAGTTCAATGAGCATTCATTAGATTTACTCTTTTTTTTCGAAAAATTCTAGTGGCCCTTGCTACAATTAATCTGGCTTGGTTTCAGGGTTTTGAAGGTAAAAAATTGGCAGCCAGTTTTTGTTTTCTTTTCATTCTTCATTTTTCTATCTTATTTTTCTCTTCATTTTTGTTGAATAATTGACCTTTGCCAGTTTGTGTTTTCTTTTCATTCTTCATTTTTCTATCTTATTTTTCTCTTCATTTTTGTTGAATAATCGACCTCCAATTGGTGAAATTTCGGGCTCAGGATACCAATCTCAAACTTATCAATACACCCAAGCAATCACAACCCAAAACTTTTAACTTCTTTCACATTCCAATTGCTCAAGACTTGTACCCACTTAGAACACAAAGGGACGGTGTTTACAACCATAAAGGGGGTGCCACAAAGGCTAGAGAAGAACAAGAAGAAAAACCAACCAAAGCAAGAGCACAAAGCAAGGCAGGAACTTTTTCTCTCAAAACACAAAGGCAAAACACACGTGAATGATAGAAGACCAAGGAGGCTAGTGTTCACAAAATAATTCTTTCGATTAAAAACTATCGCAAGTGTACGGATCGTGACAAGTAATAAAGTGGATTTTTAAAAGTCCGAATATCGTCCCACAGAGATTGAATAGTTCAATTCTATATAATCTAGCCTTAACCGAGTCTAATTGAGTGAAAATATGGTCCAAATGCAAAAAACCCTAATTTCAATTAAAAACCCTAATTTTCCAATAAGAAACCCTAATCTCAAAATTTCTATAATTAAACGACTCAAACACTCAAATAAATGAAATTATGCAAATTTAAAAGCTAATTTATGGAAATGAATCAAAATAAAGTCACTAGGATCACGAATCCCCAATTGAAGTTATAAAAATCCTAATTTCATAAAATCAATGATCCGATGGAAATTTGCCAATTCAATGTTCCTAAATCTATCTAATATATTCTCTTGATATATATTAGACCTTTCTTGCACACCACCAACCTATATCTCTATAGATGATGCAAATATACAAGAAGGCATGTGATTTTGTGAACAATTAGAGAATTGCATAAAGCATGTGGTTTTGATTTACACCTTATCGAACCTATTCCACTTCTCTCGAATGTAAGAAATAAGTTTTCAACACTCACACAATCATTGGCCACTAATTGCGGAAGAAAATCAATGCATATAAACCAATCAAATTGTCCAAACGAGTCTTTATCTTAAAATCATGAAATATGGAATTAAAATAACAAACAATGGTTCATCGATCACCTAGTGAATTAAAAACCTAGCCTAGAATATTCATAATCACAGAATAAAAAACGAAATTAATAAATTGAAAGAATAGCACCCGTATGAAAATTTCTTGAAATCTTGAATAAAGCCTTGAAAACCCGCTTGAATTCTTGTGGAATCGGCTTCAAGATCGTGTTTCTTGCCTCCAAAAGTTGTAATTTTCTTCTCCCTAGACATTTTCTCCTATTTCTGATGAGTTTTGACTTTTATATCATGTCTTCATGGAGCCCCAAAAAGTTTCAATCAAAAACGCAAGTTCAGAATTTTTTTATTTTTTTATAGCCATGCGGTCGCATGTTGTTAAATCATGCGACCGCATGGTTCAAGTGAAATGGCCCATGGAATCCCTGCAACCTTTTGTGTGGCCGCATAGCACAGTTCTGTGCGGCCGCAAGGTTGTAACTTTCAACTTTGCTGTTTTGGTCCCTGAACTTCGTTTTCTCTTTTCTTGATCTCTTTTCTTTCTTTCATTTGTTCCATCATCAAATATTGACTCCTAATTGATGTTTGGGTCAATCAATTCCTTGATCACTTGCTCGGCTCATTTTTTGATTAATTGCAATTTAGTCTTTCATCTTTCACTTTTCTTCAATTCAGTCCAATATTACTTCTTTCTTTCTCCGATCGTCTTGTATCATCCTCAAGCTCATACTTGGCATATTTTCATTCTCGTTCTGCACTTTAGCTCAACTTTTCAATATTTTCACCTTTGGTCCCCGAACTATCGCTTTGTTCCGTTTTGGTCCTTTTTCGGCTTTTTTCTTCTGAATTTCATCTTTTCCATAGAAATATCTACATTGCATGAATTTAACGAGATTAAGTTACAATTCAACTACTTTGTCTATGTTTAAGTCATGTTTGTGAGCTAAATAAGTGTATAAAAACACACTTATCAGCCAGCATATATAGGTTAGGTTAGGTCAAAGTGGTAGGGCCAAGCCCAATACGAATATCGATATGTGGGCCAACATACATAAGCCATCCAAAGAGTGTGAAACCGGGCCATGAGCAACACTAATTAATTATGTTGCTCTCATTGGCCCAAATAATCTTAGGGTCGGGTCATCAATTTTGGGTGTCGATATTTATTTTTATCCAACATCGGTTTAACATCATCGTCCGGATTATTGGGTATCAAAACCTAACAATTTTCACTTGCAATTTTTGGAGAAAAACCAAGAGTACAAGGAGAATCTATCAAAAGAGTTTGAAAAACATTGGGAAAATCAAGAGCTAGCCATTATTATCTTCACAAATCCAACCAACAAGGATTTTTTCTATAATCATGTATTTTTTCCATTGTTTGGTCAAATTTGCAATGTATTGTGATAAATATTCTCATTTTTATCATTTATATAACATGAGCTAAATATTTGCGTTGGGATTTATGGTTGAAGTTTAACTTAGCTTTAATTAATTTCAATGTTTACTATTTAATGTTAAAATTACTTATGATCATGTGTTTTTATTATTGTTATTATTGCATTTTCATTTATATGGCCAATAAATGATTGTGTTTAGTGATTTGTACATTATTCAAGCGAAGATTGTATATTTTAGACCAAATAGTAGAAATCTCAGGTTCTTGTACTAAGGGGAAGAGTTTACTCCTAACTCTAGGTGTTTCATTGAGTTATTTTTATAAAAATTTAATGTAATTGTTTGGTTTTAATCGACATAGAGATATAGTTAGTCAAGCCAATTAATCAGGGTTAATTTCGCTAGAAAGAGGTAATTGACCAAACTTGAAAAATTGGGCCTAACATTGTAAATGAGTAATTTATTAATTGACTTGTGCAGACATTAATTAGGCAACGGTTAAGCGACAACATGAATCACAATCACGTTTTCCTCCAAATTTTTTCAAGTGTTTATGTTTTCTTAGTTTGTAGAGTTTTAGTTTACTTTTCCTTATTTTCAAATCATAATATTAATTGTGTGTGTTTAGTTTTATTATTAGAATTAAATTAATTGAAGTTGTGTAATTGAAAGTAAACATTTCTCGAATAATTGACAATTCGGACTCAAAAAATTCAATTTATACTTGAACGAGACCGTACACTTGCGGTTTGCACTTTCGTAGTGAATATTATTTGAAATAGTTTTATCAATGTTTTTTTTACATGTTTATCTATGCATGTGACCCGCATGTTGTTCCAGTATTTTAGAATTTTTATAACCAATGCGACAAAGAATGTTTTGACTAATTTTGCATCAAAATTCAATGATTCACAAAGGGAGATTTTGATAGGTACGTGTTTCTCCTATAATATGGATTGCCATGAAATTGTATCAATCCCAATTGATACATTACTTTATGTTAAGGGAGGTTAAGCAACTGAATCTCGAGGAGGTGTGGTTCAAGATTGAGAGAGATTTATCCCCTCTTTTTTCTTTAGTTCTACTTAGTTACAGGACTCGAGTATATTGGCGACGATAATAGAAAGAAACTTAAATCAATACCATCAAGTACAAATGACGAATATTTTAGTCAACAAAAAATTGTGACAAATGAAGGCGTTAGAGATGTGTTTCTTTTTCTAGTAGATGTTCGATATACTGTATTTTATAATATTGTTTCTGTTCTCCACATTGTATAAGAAGGTGTTTGAGCATTATTTGTTTGCACTTGTTGAAGATTAAGATGTCATGGAGATGTTTTCGTGGGGGGAAAGAATTGTTTGAGATCTTTGTAAGTTATGTGAAAGAGGGATTGAGCAATAAATCAACCCATTATAGGCCTAAACGTTTTCTAGTAGCATTTCAAGTTTGGTTATACGAATCAATTCAAAGTCTAGTAACCACAACAATGCAAAGTAGGTACCCTCGCATCATGAGCTAGATATCGAATAATCATCCCCCAGATGCTAAATTGGAAGAAGAGTTCTTTTCCAATCCTAATGTAAGTGCTTAAGTATCTTTGTTATTCGAGATAGTTTTCTCTATGTTTTTTTTAATCTGTTTTATCTATGTATGTGACCTGAATGTTGTGCCAGTATTTGACCTTTTTATCATTTTCTATTCGATATTGACGTAAGTGTTATTGAATATTCTATTACAGGATTGGCAATACATTATCCTTGAAGACCTTCGATTTTCAAGAAAAATTATAATCAATGCGGTAAAGAATGTTCTAACTAATTTTGCATTGAAATTCAATGATGCACAAAGGGAGATATTGGTAGATATGTGTTTCTCCTATCATATGGATTGCCATGAAATTGTATCAACCGCAATCGATACATTACTTTATGTTAAGGGAGATTAAGCCACTAAATCTCGAGGAGGTGTGGTTCAAGATTGAGAGAGATTTATCCCCCTTTTTTTCTTATGTTCTGCTTAGTTACAAGACTCGAATATATTGGCAATGATAATAGAAGGAAACTTAAATCAATACCATCAAGTACAAATGACAAATATTTTAGTCAACAAAAAATTGTGACAACTGAAGATGTTAGAGATGTGTGTCTTTTTCTAATAGATGTTCGATATACTGTTGTTTATAATATTGTACCCGCTCTCCACATTGTATAAGAAGGTGGTTGAGCATTATTTGTTTGCACTTGTTGAAGATTTCGATGTCATGGAGATCTTTTCATAGGGGAAAGAATTGTTTGAGATGTCTATAAGTTATGTTAAAGAGGGATTGAGCAATAAATCAACCCATTACAGGCCTAAAGGTTTTCTAGTAGCATTCCAGGTTTGTTTATACGAATCAATTCAGAGTCTAGTAACCACAACAATGCAAAGTAGGTACCCTTACATCATGAGCTGGATATCAGATAATCATCCCCTGGATGCTAAATTGGAAGAAGAGTTCTTTTCCAATCTTGATGTAAGTGTTTAAATATCTTTGTTATTCGAGATAGTTTTCTCTATGTTTTTTTATATGTTTTATCTATGTATGTGACCTGAATGTTGTGCTAGTATTTGAGCCTTTTTATCATTTTCTATTCGATATTAACGTACGTGTTATTGAATATTCGATTGCAGGATTGGCAATATGTTATCCTCGAAGACCTTTGATTTTCGAGAAAAATTATAATCAATGCGGCAAAAAATGTTCTAGCTAATTTTGTATCGAAATTCAATGATGCATAACGGGAGATTTTGATAGATACGCATTTCTCCTATTACATGGATTGCCATGAAATTGTATCAACCACAGTTGATACACTACTTTATGTTGATGGAGGGTCAGCAACTGAATCTCGTGGAGATGTGGTTCAAAATTGCGGGGAGATTTATCCGATTTTTATTGCATGAGTTCTGCCGTGTTCTCCACATTGTACAAAAAGGTGGTTGAGCATTATTTGTTTGCACTTGTCAAAGATTTTGAGGCCATGGAGATGTTTCCGTGGAGGAATGAATTGTTTGAGATGGCTATAAGTTCTGTGAAAAAGAGTTGAGCATTAAATCTATCCATTACAAGCTTAAAGGTTTTCTAGTAGCATTCCAGGGTTGGTTATATGAGTCAATACCAAGTCTTAATGATCTATGACCACAATGATGCAAAGTAGGTACCCTCGCATCAAGAATTGAATATCGGATAAGCATCCCTTGGATGCGAAATTGGAAGAAGAGTTATTTTTTCCCCAATCTTGATGTAAGCGTTTAAATGTATTTGTGACTAATATAGTTGCAATGTCATTCAAAAAATTCTATTTGATATGCTAAGTATTTTTAATGATTTTAGGGTAATAGATTGAAGTAAATGGAATTGATCCGCTGAGCATGGATATGGTGATACCATATATGAGTGGTGTACCACACACCAAATCACAACCACGACATCTTCCACGTGAAGTGCATTTCCAGGAGAATTTAGGTCACAATCGCTTGAGTACTCATGCAGGCACAAGTGCAAATGTTCATTCATCAAGTCAGAAATCTACAACATTGCTGCTACTGAACATAGATAGAAGAATGCGAAAATCAAATGACATTGATGACGAATTTGTTAACCTCCCACTAAGATGGTAAAAGACTTCACGTGGTGTCCATTCTCCAATGGAACCACAAGTAATACATTGTGTTGAGGGTTCATTAGAGAGATAGAGGTTTTAGCAACCACAGAGATGGCGTATAACACAGCAGATGATACATACTTGGAAATAACCGGATCATTTGATAACCTAAATCCATGCTACTAGAGAAAGTATTTTGATAGATATTTGAGAAATTCAAAAAGGAGTTCAATATCTATACAATTAAAGAACATAGAGTTGGTGATGGAGCTAGATGATGAAAAGTCTCAAATATTAGCATTGAAATTGGATAGAAATCAACAAATGAATGATATTATCCGCTCTCAAAGAGATGTTAAATTTGATTTCTTCGGGAGAAGGTCGAATATGAACTAGTTTAAGGATTCTGTGATTGCTATCGTATCATGTTCAATTGAGGAAATTCTAAAGAAATGACTGAAACAAGTAGAGTGCAAATTGGTCGATATTCTGAAAATGATGAAGAAGTAAGTTCGTGAGATTACTAAGCTTTTTCCCGTTCGTTAGTTTAATTTTGACATTTAAATTTTTGTTGTATAGAAGAATAAAACATTAGAAAAGCAAGAGTAAGATGGAATCTGATAACGAACCTCCACATCAAGATCTTATTCAAACTCCTTCATTTGATTTAGGCGTTGGATCCACTTAAATGCCTATGAATTTAGGCGAGCCGAGTGATCAGTTCACAGACAAACAAGTCCAACAAGAAGTAGGCGATGTCATAGCAAGAGTATTGAAGGCCATTGTGCTTCGTGATCCATAAAAATTTACATATGAAAGTAGCAATAAGACAGGTCACATGCACATTAAATGTCAGACGTCAAAGGTCACACACATACTACATGTCTCAATTCACAAATGCAGTTACAAGTTACACAATAGTTAGAGGTCATATAAATAAAAAGTCACAGGTTACAAATATAATACAATTTACATATCACAAACTCATCACAGTTCACAAATTACAACTCACAAAGTAATACAAGTCCATAACAAAACAAATGTGCAAGTATCTATTCACTTAACATAGATCAAATACATTTAGCCCATGTTTGAACCTTATTTTTTTCAAACTCATTTTCAATCGCACATTCTTTCATAAAATAATTTTACACGTATACCTAAAGCTTTTTTTTTTTTTTTACCACATTTTCCCAAATAATCATGGGAAAATTGTAGCAGTTCTCTCTAATCTTTCACTTCTTTTTTGCAGATTTTACCATAACATTCAATTTGTGCCACCCACAGTTCCAAACCTTTCAAAAATATACGCATCGAAATCGTTCATTTGACCGTTAGTTGACCAATAAAATTAAGTTTTGACCAATTTAAAAGGATAAAAGAGTAATTTTGCTATTTAACCCTATAAAAAAATTAAAATAAATAACTAAAACAAAATAAAAGGAAAAAACTATTTGCCTCTTTCTTTACCCCACCCAAAACCACCGCCCAAATCCACTGAAACAAGACCTCCGCCTCAACTCTCCAAATAGAGGTGACCCACTAGAGGTGAGCCAGTAGCTGTACTCGTTGCACTATCATTCTCCCTTTTCTCCGCTACGTGCACAATGGCACTCTCCGTCTACACCACAGTATAACTAAATTTTCTACTCTTATATTCATCGCCAAGGATATAATAATTTATATATTTGCGTTTGTTTTGGAGTTCTCAGAAATTGGAGAAGACGCCGAAATCGTTCCTCTTTTATTTTCTCTTCTTTTTCTTGCAGTTATTGTGAGTGGGTGATGATGCTGGAGGGAAGGTGGATCGAGGTTGCATCGGGAAAAAGTGGAGATGGTGGTGGACGAGATGTCACTGTTTTCCATGACGGAGAGTATTTTGAAGGAGAAATTGCGCTCTTCGGATCTCAACCCTATGGATAGCGGTGTTCGACGGAGGCGAAGGTCTTGTTTAGGTGGATTCGGCAATGGGATGGGGTTGGAGGTGAATAGTTTTTTTCTTTTATTTTTATTTTGTTTTAATTATTTATTTTGATTGTTTTATAGGGTTAAATAGCAAAGTTGTCTTTTTATCCTTTTAAATTGGTAAAAGTTTAATTTTATTGGTCAACTAACGATCAAATGAACGTTTCCATCCATTTGGACTTCAAATGCATAATTTTGAAAAGTTTAGGACTGTGGGTGGCACAAATTAAAAATTAGAGTAAGATTTGCAAAAAAAGAAAGGTTAAAGACCGCTGCTACAATTTTCTCAAAAATCATTAGGCCAAAACCCAAAAAAAGGGGCCTCAAATGAGGCTTAAACCATATTTGTTGGGCTTTTTTTTTTTTTTAATTTTGTTTTTAAATAGTTGTTTTCATTTACACATTTTAGCCCCCGTTTGGTGCACATTATTTGAAAAAATAATATATTTTTTTCATTAAATCAACCTACAATATTTGACTTCAACACTCTAAGATAGGACTCATGATGTGATGTTTAAAATGCATTTTTGTTGGAAAAATGTGGAACAAACGACCCTTATCCGTTAAAATATAATGCAAGTAAATTCCAGACTTTTCTATTTTTTAACAGCATATTTTTCAAAATTTTACTATTTAATTTTTTATTATTATTATTTTATTTATATAATGGCCATCATCAATAGGAGCTTAACGTTGTGTTGACGCTATGATGCTGGGATCTCTTCAGTACAGGAAGAAGAAGATAAAACCGTGGAACTCTCGGGACTCCTAGGGAAAAGGGCACCTAAACCAGCTAAGATACTCCGGTTTCTGTTCGTCGCTGATGAAGGAAAATCAATGTTAAATACAGCTAAGTTGGATGGTGCAACGCCTATTTTTCAAAACTATTCTACTCATGCCAAAGATGCAGTTCTGGTCACATTCCACAACTGGTTGACAGGGGATTTATTGAATATTTTTTATGAGATTTTTATTTTTTCCGGTTCTTTTGTACCATTATTTATTGCCTTAAATCTTGTATATGCAGAATTTGTTCTTCAATTATTGCAATGAGTGGATAGCTCTGCTTTGAGAATCCAAGAAATTCGTTGAATTTTGATTGTCATTTTCGAGAATTAAGCGACCCATTTGAAATTTATTTATTATTATTATTTTTTTAAAACTCATAATAAGCTAAAATTTTTGCACCCACGTCAGGGTTTGCAAATAAAGTTAGCGCCTTTGGTTCCTTGAAGCCTGAGAATCAGGACGTTAGGTTTGATTCGAAAGAGACCATATAAAATTGGGGAAAAGTGTTTGTGTTAACGCCAGTTCTAGTACCCTTTTAGAACTTGTGCCTGAAACCAGGAAAATTTTGAATTTGTGATTCCCATGTATGATCCTTCTAAGGGCCTTGTGGTGGATCTAGCTGTTATAGGTGGTGGCCCTGCAGGACTAGCGGTCGCCCAGCATGTTTCAGAAGCTGGGCTATGAGTTTGCTCGATTGATCCTTTACCCAAATTGATATGGCCCCAATAATTACGTTGTTTGGGTTGATGAATTTGAGGGCATGGATTTGTTGGATTGTCTTGACACCACCTGGTCGGGTGCTATGGTTTTCATTGACGACAAGACAACTAAAGATCTTGATAGACCTTATGGGAGGCTAACAGGAACCAGCTGAAATCGAAAATGATGTAGAAATGCATTTTGAATGGCGTCAAATTTTATCAAGCTAAGATTGTGAAAGTAACTCACTAGGAATCAAAATCTTTGTTGATTTGCGATGATGGTGTTACCATTCAGGCTGCTGTGGTTCTTGATGAGACCGGATTTTCCAGATGTCTTGCACAGTATGATAAGCCTTGTATAGCTTACAAGATTTGGGCAGAAGTGGAAGAACACCCTTTTGATGTAAATAAAATGGTTTTCATGGATTGGAATGACTCACATCTCAACAATAATAAAGAGCTGAAGGAGAGAAATAGCAAGATTCCAACTTTTCTCTATGCAACGCTATTTTCATTCGAAAAGAATATTCCTTGAAGAAACATCCCTTGTAGCTCGTCCTGGAGTGCCTATGGATGACACTAAGGAATGAATGGTAGCTCGGCTTAGTCACTTAGGTATAAATATTAGAAGCATTGAAGAGGAAGAGCATTGTGTAATTCCAATGGGGGGCCGTCTTCCAGTTTTACCTCAGAGAGTTGCTGGGATTGGCAGTACAGCTGGGATGGTGCACCCGTTGACTGGGTATATGGTGGCAAACTACTGGCAATGACTCTGGCTGCAGTTGTCGCCAATGCAATAGTTCAATAACTAGGCTCTGAGAGAAGCCTTTTTGGGTCGGAATTGTCTTCAGAAGTTTGGAAAGATTTGTGACCAATAGAAAGTAGACGCCTAAGCGAGTTCTTTTGTTTTGTTTTGGATTTCTTCTCAAGCTTGATTTACAAGCCACCCGAAGGTCTTTTAATGCTTTTTTCGACTTGAAACCTCGTCATTGGCATGGATTCTTGTCACCTGGGCTATTTCTCATACATCTCATACTTTTCGGGCTCTCTTTTTGCTCCTTCCAACAATACTTCTAGGATAGAGATCATGGCAAAAGGCACTGCTCCTTCTGTAAAGATAAAGACAGAGAGCCCACAATTTTCATCCCTGTATGTCGACCCTAGTTGCGATATCTCTTTATTGCTTTAACCTTTTAAGTAAATGCAGTACGAGTTAGCTTCTTTTCATCGCATCTTTTTCGAGTTTCCTCTTTCTGAGTGAGGGATTATGTTGACTGAACTTACCATTGTACATAACTACAGAACATATAATCATATCTTTCCATACAGAAGCGTAATTTTTTGTGCCAGTTAAGTCCATGGGTATCATTTCGGTAAGCTGTTAATTTCATTTTCTCTGCCTGCTATGTCTACTGGATTTTCTCTACTTCAAAATTTCGTCATGTCTCTATTATCTCCATACAATCCTAAGTATAAAAAGTGAAAAATAAAAGACTCGACTTGTTTTCCGGTGGACGTATTGCTGCCTCATCTCAAAGTTAAATGCAACCCAAATCATGAAGCCTCTGGAAATCAAAAACATATTTTTCCTTTTCTCCTTTTTCATAGAGCAGATTCTCATGATTGTAGCAATAATCTGGTGTACATTTGAATACTACCAGACAACATGGCAAGACAATAAGCAATCACCCAAAAATTGGCTGTAGTCCTAGAATATTTCCTTTCCAATGTTGTAATTACTGAAACATTGGCATGTATACTGTATATATTGTCTTTCTCAACACTCGATCAACTAAACTTCTTTAGTATTATAAAACTCATTTCACAGCTATACTAATTCTGCCATATGGATATACATTTTAGTTACACTACACCAAGAATTCTCTACCCGGAAGATGGCAAGAGGCTTAATCTCGTAATTTAAGACATTAAGGCTTGTTCATTATCAGACGGAAGATCCTTGAATTGACGATCTCAGTACTCCATTATTCTCAACATATCCATCCATAATGCTATTGTAGTATTGCCTTGTTTTTGTTTTTATTTTTTTAATGCAGTTAAATCTTGCCCCTCACTTGATTTAATTTCTTGCTCCGCCTCTTGCAGGATTAGTTACAGTAAAAATCAATGATTAAGGAATTAAACAAATAGTTTGATTAAACATGCACATCACATACAATACCACAAAAATAGGAAATTATTTTGATTGCTTTAAATGGACAGTGACATACTAAATTGAGCGAAATTTTATCCTAGAATCAAATTGGGCTCGTCGGTTCAACTGGAAAAAAAATGGAAAGTGATCCAAAATTAGGTCCCGTAACATGTGATTTCCACAAGATGAAAACTATAAAAAACGGTAGTTTTAGGAAATTTACATGAGAGAGGATGATTCTTTTGAATAATTTGTAATATCTTCAATTAAATGTTATTCATTACAACAACATACAAGGAGTCCATTAAGTACACAACAAAGCCCAAATGAATAGTAAAAAAAAA
The DNA here is from genome assembly GCF_002742605.1 of Olea europaea var. sylvestris. NCBI lineage: Eukaryota > Viridiplantae > Streptophyta > Magnoliopsida > Lamiales > Oleaceae > Olea > Olea europaea. Next base: position 30,167,570 of record NC_036238.1, read on the forward strand.
AACCAACACACAAAAAAACCCAAACGAACAGTGTAATAAAAAAAAAAAAAAAAAAAAAAAAATTACAAAAAAAAATGTTTCCCCAAAAAACATTTGCAAATGAAGAGCTTCTCCTTGTAGGAGATGCTTGTCTCCTTAGGATCGTGGAAAAGCAGAAAGATATGTCTGCCCCGCACTAAGGGCAAGGGTAAAAATTGCACCTAGAAAGGCAATGACGGTCCAAGGCCTCCTGAAATGTTGGTACATCCAATTAGCTATCCAAAATCGGCATTTATTCCTGCAATACGTTTCAATCTTTCCCTTAGCATATGCATATGCGTAAAGATCAGGTACCAAATCAGGTACCAAACCATCAGCTATCTCGTTAAAGAGTGTGGCCAAGTGTTCGTCACTGCCTAGATTGTTGACAAGAATTCCCTTCTTTCGGAGCTCTTTAACATCATTGGCATGATCAATGAGTGAATCCATTAGCCAAATGTATGACGTAATGTGAGAATCATGAGGGCCATTAGGACTCATTTCGTAAGCCACTAAGTTTAATAGCAAAGGTTTTGTTGTATCATCAACCACCAAACGAGGAAGCATCATAATTCCATGAACAAGGCTCTCTTTGAACATTACATCAGTAACACAATGAGTTTTACTTGCTCTAAAAAGAATTCCTGCTTCTTCGAGCTCTGTTACTGAACGATAGGAATTCCATTGATTTGATTCATCCATGGTTCTCTCTTTATGATTAGGCTTAGCTGGCCCAGCGAGATGTTTCCACTTTAGGTCTAGAAGGTGAGGGCTTGCATCCAATTGTAATTTTCTTTTGTCGTTTGTTTGACCACCAGGACAGTGGTCATTGACAAATTTCTTGACCGCATCACAACAGCTTTTATTGACAAATTTCTTGACTGCATCACAGCAGCTTTTATTGGCAAATTCCTTGACCAAATTAGTGCATGAAATTTTTTCAGGTGGCCTTATGCCAGGGAAAAGGTCAAGGAAATCCGAAATCAGCTTTGTATTATCTCCGAACCTGAATTTCAACAAAACTTCTAGTACTAGTAAAGGAATTTGATTCTCTAACAAGAACAAGTCCCTCCACACAAAAGCACAGAGGTAACTCTTCATTGTAGGTAGTTGATCTTCTTCTTCTTTTGGTTTTATCGTTGTTAAGATGTACATATATTGAAGCACAAAGCAGGCATCAAGAAACATCATTTTGGTGAACGATTCATTGTCATAGCATGTAGTTGTGCCTTCCTCATAGTATTCTCGGGCACTGTCAGCCACCTTCGCCACCTCTGCATATAATTGATTGATAGATATTTGATCACCACAGGCAAGGCAGAATTGATTTGCAAATTTAAATTTTAGCTTCTCTACTGCTTCGAGCTCTGGATTTCCATGATGATAAGGGCCTATTGAAACTACGAGAGGAACATAACATTTTTTGTTGGATTCAACCTCACGCAGCATTGATGGAACCTTTTCTATTCGCTGTTTCTTTGTTGTGTCTTCAACATAGTTCTTTATATTGATTAACCACTCATCCACTCTAATTTTGTTGCAAGCATGAAATTGCGTCTGCACATATTATTAGGTTGGAAATTTTGGTAAAGCGTCGTGTTTGTTGATACTACAGTTTGAATAAATATGATATTATACATTTGTACACGAAAATGATACACATGTTAAGACTTAATGATAAATGAACTTGATGACAACATCAAACAACCGACATCAAGCAACTATCAGTGGCATATAGGCCATCAACGTGGAGATTTGATGATAGGATGGTGAAAGTCGAACAAAATAAAATTTATAGTCTTTCATTATTGAAAATTAACAAGACATTGGTTTCCTATCAAGTATAGATACAAATTTTACATTATAAAATTGATATCAAATATTTTACCATATCAAAAAGATCGGGTTGAATGTTTGGTAAAGCTTAGATTTTCATTTTTCATTTTTTATTTTGGTTACACATGCTTTTAGTTCACACACACACACACACACACACACACACATATATATATATATATATATATAT